>NW_027211920.1:0-180253 GCF_036971445.1 Narcine bancroftii
ACTTAGGCTGATACTTTAACACGAAGTTAACAGGGGGAGAAGGTTTAATGTTGATGAACGGTAGATTGAGGCAGAAACTGAGAGACAGCATTCACAGTAATGTGAAGGTTTAACAGTGATTTACTATAAACTGTGTCAGATACTGTGACAAGATGGTGCAGAGGGTAGACGTGTGGTTCCACCCTTCCCCAGTTAGACTATTAAATGCTTGATTTTAAAAGTTGTAAAAGTGATTAAAAATACTGTTTATAGACTTTGGAATTGTGGAGGATCAAAATAGTTACAAATGTGAAAAAATCGAAAACTCAGTTCCAGAAGAAATTACCTTACAAAAGTGTTGAAGAATTATGGCCGAGTTCAACTTGAAGCAACGGAGTCGTTGACTGGCGTCTCCAAGCCTCAGAGGATTCCTGCCCGGCGAAGTATTTCGTCGGCACCACTTGCGCTATCGCAAGATGGCACCAGCTCAGCGATGAGTTCAGCGGTTTTGACTCGTGCACTCATGAACACAGGCGTGAGGGCGGGCCAGCTGAGCGAGGACAGGCACATAAGCGTGCAGCATTGCCTGGTGGTCAGGAGAGGTACAGTGTAGCATCAGAAGACGCACTGCATAGTCGGTGGCCCTACTGGGCATGCACAGTGTGTTGAGGGTCCACAAACCTTTGGAGAAGGTGTGGGCTGTGGGGGAGCCTGATCGACGGTGAACTGACGAGGTCGGCACACTGTTGTCGGGTGTCCAGACCCACAGCAGCACCGGAAGAGGACCTATTGCTATGGAGGAAGAAGATGCTCAATTTCATTAGAATTTCAACAACTGGGGACTGCGGCAAAAGAAGGTCAGCCTCAAATGGAGGTGATGGATCCTGGACTGGATTCTGTGTTTCCAATTCGGGAAGGGATTGCTCAGCTCATGGAAGATATGGCAAATATATCAATGCAGATGACTCATCAGATGACTCAAGGATTTTCAGAAATGAAAACTAAAATGAACACTGTGTGTGAAGAAATAACTTTTATGAAGCAAGATATTAATGTAGTTAAGAGTGATGTTACGAGATGGACACGATCAGTGGATACTGTGCAAGATCATTTTAAAAAGATTGAGGAGGCTTTCTTGAATGCAAGAGTCAAATGGAGCATAATAGAGAAAAAATGGAAATAGTGGAAGATCCTTTTGTAGATTGGGGGATTCAGAAGAAGGAATTATTGAAGAAGTTTGGCTCATTAGAAAACCAATGTCGTAGAAATAATGTTAAGATAGTAGGTCTTCCGGAAGATATGCAAGGTTCGGATCCGATGTAGGTTTTGAAGAAATGGATCCCAGAAGTGTAGGGCAGGTAATTTATTCCAGATGGACTGGAATTAGATCGAGCAAACAGAGCGTTAAGGAAGAAACCGTTTCCAGGCCAATTACCACGAGCAGTTTTGATTCACTCTTTTAAATATCAAGACAGAGAGATGATCCTCCGATTGGTGGTGCAGAAAACACGGCAAAATCAGGATCCACTGATGGTTCAAAATAATAGGGTTTTTTTTAATGCAGATCTGAGTCAAGAAATTATCAGAAGAGACCGAGAATTTAATTCAGCCTAAGAAGTATTGTGGCGAAAGGGATATAAATTTGCTTTTCGTTATGCGGCAGTATTGAAAGATTTTTATGGGAATTTTCAATCTCAGTTTTTTGAGAATGACCACGATGCTTTAATATTTGCTAATTCATTGCCAGATGTATGAGGAAGTGGGAGATCGTCACCATTGTCACCAAAGGGAAAGGTCAATGGGAATGGAAATGGGAAGATTGGAAAATATGGAAAGAATGGGAAAAAAGTTGAATTGACACAAAGTCTTCTCGATATTGAAGATCCGGAACAATCAGTGGGACTGGAATCACTGGGTTGAATGTTTTTGTTTCAGTACTTTGTGAAAGTCTGACTGGTGGTGGGTGACACTGAGTCCTTTAGTCACATGCCACTTGTGGACTTTACCACACCCAGATTTTTAGGGGGCTACTACTCTTGAGTAACTTGTTTTGGGATTGATGTTTCTCTTTTTTTTGGAATTTTTAAAATAGGTGGGGATTAGAATACTGTGAGACTTAGAAGGGGTGCATTATTTTATAGTAGGATTCACATTTGTGAGGTTTAACAGTGATATACTATGAACTGTGTCAGATACTGTGACACCAGGTTCACAGGTGGAGAAAGTTTAACAGTGATTTACAGTATGTTGAGGTAGATAATTTGACACCAGGAGTAAAGTGGGGACCAGGTTTAATGGTGATGTACTGTAGACTGAAGCAGATACTGTGACACCAGGCTCATTTTATTGTTCATTTATCTTAATTACAACATCTTATTTATATGCTCCATTTTTTTGTGGCAACTTCCAAACATTAGATAAACTTCTATTCTAATCAGATTTTGTTCATTTAAATAGGACACCACTAAAAGCCCAAATCGTTTGATCTCTTAAGTATTGCTGCTCAAATTAATTTCTTTACCTGGGTTTGGGTTCAACGGCACTTCAGTTTGCTTCATTAATTTTTCAGCCCCTCGTTTTGTGCTTTCTGCTTTGCTCAGCCGATTCGCCAAATGGGCATCCAACTCTGTCTTCTCAGCTTGACCCAACATCTCCTCTGTAAACTTAAGCAAACCAAGAAGACTAACGTTAAAATTTTCACCTTGGCATTTTCAAAAACAAAAATGACGCTGTGACTTGCAGTTTCACATCATCATCCCACTTGCTAAACTTGCAAGCAACTGCACCGCATCCTACAGCTGGAAAATTGCAAGAGAACTGCTTGGTTAAAGCAAAGATTCCACCCAGTCACCCCATTAAAGGCCTCCAAGTTAACAACAGATAGCAACCTGAAAGTTAAATAGAAAGATCTGTATCAGGAAGATTAACGGGCTTTAAAAAATAATAATTTCCACTATTGAAAGAAAACTCCTCAGGGAACACCAGGCTCTTGTTGAACAATTCCTGTTGTATTCCTCAAAATAGTTTGAATCTTGATTTCAAGCAGAGTCATTTGGTGAGATTGTTGGTCCAGAACAAACCCTGCCCACACACTCCCTTAAATACCTGCAAAGTCGTGGCTCAGCTCTGCTCCATGCTTAAGCTATCAAGCTTTTCTGAAGAGAAAACGGACTTCAGATGCTGGTACGTTGAGTCACAAAAACACTAATGCTTGCCTGAACAACACACCTCTATCTGAAAACCAACAAGAACCTTCCCGAGTGGTAAATATCAACAAGACATAATATCATGTAACTGTTGTGTTTGTGTCGTTGGAGAATTGCCTTTCCATTCAATCAGAATTCGAGTTTTGGGTGCTGTATTTGAGAAAAGATGTGCTGGTGTTGGAGAAGGTCAGAGATCATTTACTGGAATGATATCAGGAATGAAAGGGTTAGTGTATGAGGAACAATTGTCGACTCTTTGACTGTACTAGTTGGAGTACAGAAGGATAAGGGGGACCTCAGAGGCATTTCAAATGCTAGATGGACTGGGCAGAGTACATATGGCAAAGATTATTTCCGATGGTAGGGGATTCTAGGACACGAGAGCATAATTTCAGGATAAAAGGGTGTCAATTTAAAACAAATGTGGAAAAAATTGATTGTGTCAGTGGGTCGTGAAACCCACGTGACGTCATTGGGTGCATTTAAGGCAGAGATTGACAAGGAATCAAGGGTTATTGGGAGAAAGTTGAGGAGTGGGGGTGAGTGGAAGAATGGTGGAACAGACTCGACGGGCCTACTTCTGCTCCTATATCTTGTGATCTATATCCTGCTGGAGACCTAGTCAACCCTCCTCTTGCATCCCATTCTTAGAAAACATGCTGCATCGTGGTTTTATGTGACGTGAACCCATTTCTGATTGAATCCCATCTTACAAGTAACCCAATGCAAATTCTGCATTGAGAGGACTGCAGCTTCCTCATTTTAAAAATTGTTATGGAGCAGCTCAAATGAGATTTCTTGCTTCTTTTTTTGAAAGGGTTAAAATAGAATCAAATAAAATAGGAGAGGGAAAAGCAAAAGAATTTATGTACAAGTGGGAATCAAAATTAATGGTTGGTGATAAAGATACACAATTGTTGAAACATTTGATTAATATATGGAATAAAATAAATGATGAAATTGGTGTAAGTGGATGGCTTTGATTCAAAATCCTCGTATCTTTTTTAAAGGATCATCAATTTCTGGATAGCTGGTTTCATAAGGGGATTATAAATGTTGAAGATTGTTATGAAAGGGGTCAATTAATGTCATTTGAGCAATTGAGAAATAAATATCGTATACCTCATCACAATCTTTTTGCTATTTCCAACTTAGAGCATATTTGAAGGATAAGTTAGGACCAACTATGTTGTACTGAAATAGAAATTCCTTATAAGAGGAATTGTTAAAAACAATTATTTGATGATGTCCTCTTTATTACAAGTAGGAACTTTAAAATGAGGAGTTCATAAGTTGAGACAAAGGTGGGAAATGGATCTGAATATTGTAATTGATTGGCAAATATGGGCAGATCCATATAAGGATCTCAATGTAATATACAAATTAGTTCAGTATAATTGTTTTGACATCAGTCATGTAGCAGATGTCAGAAAGGATTTTATCTGAAAGCTGCCCCTGGAGTCAGGTGACTCAGGCTGTTGGATTTGAAAAGCTCTACAGGAAGATGATTTGGCAATAGAGATCATGTGATCCAGGGGAGATGTATTAATTCACTTCAACTCAGCAGTCTGGAACTATTGACCAGAGTTCCACATTGCAGCAGTGAGGAAGTAATTCACAACTAGTTTTTCTTCTACAGTTACTTCTTACACCAGTGAAATTGAATAGAATAAAATCAGAATTATCAGATCAATGTTTTAGGTGTGTTGAAGATGTTGCAACTTATCTTTGTCCTAATGCAAGATCTTTTTGAGGAGAATGACAATATTAATGGAACAAGTTATAGGATATGTTTTTCCGCAGAATCTGACCTTAATTTTATTAGGAAATATTGAAGGAACAAGGCCCAAATTAAATCTATTAATATATCAATTGAAATTTGTTAAATTAACGTTAGCGGTGATGAGGACATGTATTGCACTTACTTGGAAATAAGATATACATATATTTTTAGGGATGCCAAGATGACATGCAAATATTCAAGGTTGTATTCCTTTGGAAAAAGATTACAAATAGCTTGAGAAATATATATTCTATGCATTTGCAAATTTGGCACCTGAATATTCAAATATAAGGCTTCAATTTGTAATAATGCCATTTCCATCCATCTAGACATGTGAGATTCTCCTCTTAGTTAATTTGTAACTAAGAAGTCTCCTGTTGGTGACTTCAAGAGAGGAACCCACGCAGGCTGCGGGCTTCTGGACATAGCAGTCAAGGAACTCACACCAGGCTGTGGAATGCTAGAGACTGGGTCTAAACTGGCTAAAAGGGTGTCAGGTATCAGTCCTGGGATACGAGTGAGTGCTAAATGGTTCCTAATTATGTCAGAGGTTCAAAACTGGAGCTCACATTGCCAATGACTTGGATGGTCTGTGAGCATTGAAAGAGAATCCACAGACCCTCAGTGACTTGTCCCAGGGTTCAGGGTGGCAGGGGATGGTGGGTGCAAGAGGTATTTCAGTCAACTTCTGCCAGAGGTGAATCTGTTTGTCTTACAGCAGGAAAAAAGCAATTTTGTGTGATATGTCACTTTTTAATTACATGACAGTAAATTGTCTCCTGAAATAGAGAGAGAGGTTCAAGTTTCAAACTATTAAAAATTCTACTCACCAGATTATACCTCTTCCCACTTTTTATTTTTGCAAGGACACCGTTGATTTTATCACAACTCCTCTGCTGCGTCTGTCCTGTGACAGATTATATATTTTATATTGTATATAGAGATGTTTTTGAAAGAGATGGATTGGAGGAGTCGTTTAGGTCACAAACAAACACATACACTTCACAATACAGCTCTTATTTAAAATGCAAGAGCTTGGCTGAGAGTGAGTCATTCAGGCACCAAGAGCCTTTTCAAAGACAAAACAAGGAGACTGTTTTACTAAAGAATTTCAAAAGCAGGTGTAAATTGATTATTGCTTTTAAAGGAACAGATGAATGGACTCAGAAGTTTGGGTCTGGTGCAGTAATCTGGCTGGTTCCAGTTTGCTGTTCTAAGAAGTTCATGTGGTTTTGCAAGCAGAGAGGAGAGACCAAATAGGCTTTTTCTAAGAGAGAGAGAGAGAGAGAGAGAGAGAGAGAGAGAGAGAGATGGCAAGCTGGCATCTTGTTTTGAAGACGGGGTGTTAGTTCTCAGTTCAGCATGTTGAAAAACTTTGTTGTCCATATGAAGAAATAGCTGGATAGAAATGATGTTTCACTTGAAAAAAGGGAAACAAAAGGAACTCTATGGTGACCTGCAGAAGAGGTTATCATTTGGAAAACCCTGATGGGTCAAGTTTCTTTGGCAAGACACCAAAGTGGCTGATCAGAGGGAATCAGTTTATGTGTGTCCAATGAGCAAGCAATCCCTCTCTGAAACCAATAAGAGCCTTACTGGAGGGTACACATTTACTTTTAAGCACCAGAGCTTGGTGCAAATTCATAAATGTTGAATTCTGTGCACAGTATAAGAATTGATAGACACCGGTGAACTTGGAGTTGTGTCAAAGAACTTTATGCACATTAAATACACCTGCATTTAAAATTAGATGGTGGTAATGGAAGACTGTTAATAGTGATAAGTTAAAGTTTGATCCTGATTTTGTTTTTGTTTAAAGAAAATTAAAAACGATGTTTGTTTAAGAATCAATGGCGTGATTGTTCAAAATCAGCCTGTAACCGAAAGTATTCTTGGACTGAAAAGACATCTGGGCCAAATGACTATTTAAAGACAATCTGTACATGATTGTACATCCTAAGGTACAATATAACCAGTTAGAGCACAGAACAGGCCAGTTCGGCCCAACTAGTGCCATAACAAATTCCCACCCTCCTACTCCCACTGACCAATACCCAGTCCATACCCCTCCAGTCCTCTCCTCTCCATGTAACTATCCAGTCTATACTTAAATGTAACCAATGATCCCGCCTCAACTACGTCTGCCGGAAGCTCATTCCACATCCCTACCACCCTTTGCGTAAAGAAATTTCCCCTCATGTTCCCTTTATAATTTTACCCCTTCAATCTTAAACCATGCCCTCCAGTTTGAATCTCCCCCACTCTTAATTGAAAAAGACTATCCACATCTACTCTGTCTGCCCCTTTTAAAATCTTAAAACACCTCTATCAAGTCCCCTCTCAATCTTCTACGCTCCAGAGAAAAAAGCCCCAGTCTGCACAACCTTTCCCTGTAACTCAAACCTTGAAATCCTGTCAACATTCTTGTGAACCTTCTCTGCACTCTCTCTATTTTGTTTATATCTTTCCTATAATTTGGTGACCAAAACTGTACACAGAACTCCAAATTTGGCCTCACCAATGCCTTGTACAATTTCATCATAACCTCCCTGCTCTTGAATTCAATACTCCGATTTATGAAGGCCAACATTCCAAATGCCTTTTACACCACACCATCTACCTGAGTATCAGTCTTGAGGGAACTATTTACCATCACTCCTACATCCCTTTGTTGTTCTGCACATCTCGATCTTTTCTTTGGCTTGGCTTCGCGGACGAAGATTTATGGAGGGGGTAAAAAGTCCACGTCAGCTGCAGGCTCGTTTGTGGCTGACAAGTCCGATGCGGGACAGGCAGACACGATTGCAGCGGTTGCAAGGGAAAATTGGTTGGTTGGGGTTGGGTGTTGGGTTTTTCCTCCTTTTCCTTTTGTCAGTGAGGTGGGCTCTGCGGTCTTCTTCAAAGGAGGTTGCTGCCCGCCAAACTGTGAGGCGCCAAGATGCACGGTTTGAGGCGTTATCAGCCCACTGGCGGTGGTCAATGTGGCAGGCACCAAGAGATTTCTTTAGGCAGTCCTTGTACCTTTTCTTTGGTGCACCTCTGTCACGGTGGCCAGTGGAGAGCTCGCCATATAACACGATCTTGGGAAGGCGATGGTCCTCCATTCTGGAGACGTGACCCATCCAGCGCAGCTGGATCTTCAGCAGCGCGGACTCAATGCTGTCGACCTCTGCCATCTCGAGTACTTCGACGTTAGGGGTGTAAGCGCTCCAATGGATGTTGAGGATGGAGCGGAGACAACGCTGGTGGAAGCGTTCTAGGAGCCGTAGGTGATGCCGGTAGAGGACCCATGATTCGGAGCCGAACAGGAGTGTGGGTATGACAACAGCTCTGTATACGCTTATCTTTGTGAGGTTTTTCAGTTGGTTGTTTTTCCAGACTCTTTTGTGTAGTCTTCCAAAGGCGCTATTTGCCTTGGCGAGTCTGTTGTCTATCTCATTGTCGATCCTTGCATCTGATGAAATGGTGCAGCCGAGATAGGTAAACTGGTTGACCGTTTTGAGTTTTGTGTGCCCGATGGAGATGTGGGGGGGCTGGTAGTCATGGTGGGGAGCTGGCTGATAGAGACCCCAACAATGAAGACGCTGTTTACATCCGGTACCGCACGGATGGCAGTCTCTTCAATCTGAGGCGCCTGCAAGCTCACACCAAGACACAAGAGAAACTTGTCCGTGAACTACTCTTTGCAGATGATGCCGCTTTAGTTGCCCATTCAGAGCCAGCTCTTCAGCGCTTGACGTCCTGCTTTGCGGAAACTGCCAAAATGTTTGGCCTGGAAGTCAGCCTGAAGAAGAAGAAAACTGAGGCACATCTCAATAGTCCACCATTTAATGCATATGACCTATTTAGATTTGCGCTTTTTCTATCCACTAAAAATTGTTGAAGAGCAAGAATAGACAATACAATCACATAAAATTCCCATCCATACAGCACACGTATTAATACACAAAACAATCACATCTCCTTATTGGTCAGGAAGGGCCTACATTTCCCAAGGAGGCTGAGGAGGTCAAGGCCAACGGTTCTCATCCTGAGATTTTACAGGAGCGCAGTTGAGTCTACTGTCTGGCTGCACCATTGGATGGTCTAGTTGCTGTAAAGCATCAGACAGGAATGATGCAGAGTAGTGAGGATCACTGGGATCTCCCTTTTTCTGTAGATGACATTTACTGGGAGTGTTGTTCAAATCAGGCTCAAGCAATAGTACAAAGACCATTTTCACCACGTCCATCATCAAAATCAGGACTTACAGGCTGGGGAATAGCTTCTTCCCACAGGCTGTGAGATGGATGAAAAGTATCCTCTAAGTGCAATAATCCTCCAAATATTTATATATGTAGCGGCTACTTCGACAGAGCTATTACAGCAACACACACACACACACACACACATACCAGGTTAGTCAACACAAGACTGCTTTATTCAGTCTTTACAGGCTTCTTCTATTTACAGCATGTCCTGTGCTCCATGGGTCAAGGTGGGACATCATTATGTGTTTGCTGCAGATCCACGGGACCTGTGAGCGTCCCGCACCTTCCGGCAGGAGAAATCACAGACCAACGTGCTGTTCCTTGGCACGCAGCACCACGTGCATGTGGTCAATTAAATGGATGAGTTCCCAGCTGTCTGCCTTACGATTTCATGTGCCCGCCAAAGAAACTTGCCCACTCGGCCCGCTACACAGCTGCTACACCCCCCAGAACCGTCGCCAGAAAGTAAAACACCAGCTGCATGCACCTTAGGTGGACACGCTAATCGTCTGGGCTGGAGGCACTGAATGGGTGAAGCGGGATCCACATGGGCAGGCTTGTGTCTGTCCAAACTAAACAGCTGCGAATGTCCCCCAATGTCCAAAGTATACTCAAACCCATCCTTCTTCACCACGCAGAAAAGGTCCTCATACGGTCGTTGTAACAGCATTCCTGGGTCCTGCGCACAAAAACAAAATCAGCGTCCAGGAGTGGTGGGGCACATTCTGTTAAGGGGATCCAAGCCAGTGGGTAGGAAAAGCTTTGCTGATCGTGATACCATGTCGAAGCTGCTGAAGGATGTTCAGATCAGAATTGGTTGTGAAATCAATGTCCCATGAAACTGTAAGGACCAGACCATAAAGCATCTCTGCGGAAAATGCAGACATATCTTACTTTGGAGCTGTGTGCACTCCCAAAAGAATGCATGGCAACTCATCAACCTAACTGGGACCAGTGAGTCGGGCCTTAAAAGTGGACTTCAGTTGCCAGTGGGAATGAGGGTGAATTGAGTTCTGCGGACTGAATTAATGTGGGAAAACCAAATCCAGTTGACGATGAATGCTCTGGCCCTTGTCTCAGTGTCACTGGATGGCAACGGGACGGCCTCTGGTCAGCACGTGAAATGTTCTACAACTGTTAGAATGTATCTCATGTTTTGAGATTCTGGCAATGGTCCAAGCAGGTCCACATGCACGTGTTCCAACTGCCTGCATACTGTCGGGAAATGTTGAAGAGGTACCTTAGTGTGGCACTGAATCTTGGCAGTCTGGCAGGAGGTACATATGCAAACCCATTGCTCGACACCTTTTCTCAGTCCATGCTATACATATTTATTTGACATGAGCTTGACAGATGTTCTGATGAATGGATGAGATAAGCTGTGTCTCCGGTCAATAAGATGTTTCTTCCAAGATGAAGGAAACATTGGTCCAATATCTTATCCTGAGATATGATCTGCTGGCATTCAGAAATCATATCATAGACTAGAGTATAGGTGGAAGAGATGCAGCAACTGTTTAACGCATTGGTGAGGCCAGGTTTGGAGAATTGTTTTCAGTTCTGGTCTCCAAATATAGGAATAAAATAGGTAACGTGGAGAGGGTGCAGAAAAGATTTACAAAAATGTTACGTGTCTTACAACATCTAGAGTACAGAGAAAGATTAAGGAGACAGCGACTTTATTCATTCAAACATAGACGGATGAAGGGGGTTATGATAGAGGTATTCAAATTATGAAAGGAATAGATAGACTGGACGTGAGTAGACTCTTTCCCCTGAGGGCAGGAGAGGTTGGAACAAGAGGGCATGAGTTCAAGGTAAGGGTGCAAAACTTTAGGAGGAATGTTAGAGGATGTTTCTTCACTCAGAGAGTGGTGGCAGAATGGAATGATCTTCCAGAAGAGATAATTGCGGCAGGGTCCTTTCTGTCATTTAAGAGAAGGTTGGATGTGTACATGGATATGAGGGTGTTGGAGGGATATGGCCAGAGTGTTGGAGGGGAAAACTAGTGGAGTTGTTCATGTGAACTGGCACAGACTCGAAGGGCCAATATGACCTGTTTCTGTGCTGTAAACTGTCATATGGTTATATGTGCTGGGCTCCACGGGACAAGGTGGGACATCATTAAGAGTTTGCTGCCAGCGGGTTTGAATTAAGCCCCGTGATTATCCCACGCATTCCGGCAGGAGACTCCAAAAATCGAAAAGATGTATTAACTATTTCCATGAACCCTCCACTTTTACATCTATTTTTCTAAATCCACCCCATAATCTAGACATCTTTACTTAACACAAACCACATTTCTTCTCCCATTCAAAGCACTCAGTAATACACCAAGGCAGTAAAATAAAAGCTCAATGCTGGAAATACTCAGCAGGTTATCTACTTGAAAAATAATCGGAGTTAAAACCTTCAGGTCGATAACCTTTCACTGGGATTCAGAAAGATGATCAAATAAACCTGATTCTCTTTGCTGAGAAAAAGAAGAGAGGGAAATAACAAATTGATTACATGGGATGAAAAGCCCGAGCAGCAGAAATGGCAGTGATGCTGGATGAGTGGAGTCCACTCATTGATCAACACATCTGTCTGGATGGAGGGGTAAAGGATAAACAAGACAAACACGATGCTGTCACTGTGAGGTACAATACGACAGCTGCAGAGAATCTGAAATGAAGGAATGGTGAAAATACTTGTTTTTGGATCAATGTGACAAAATTTGACCTGACAAAAGAAAACAAAATTGTTTTGCTCTGCCAGAACTCTCTAGATCAAGGGGCACAATAAAATAGTCCAGAAGCCAACATTATGAAATTGAACAGCCAAGTTACGCAAATCGGCAGCAAGAGATAAAACACTGTTACATAATTCCATGAAAGTGGTGTCACAGGACGACCGGGTTCTAAAGACAGCTTTTGTCACCTTGGCCTTCATTAATTAACATATTGAAAATAAGAGTTGGGAAGTTATGATGAGGTTGGATAAGATGATGGTGAGGCCCACTTAGGAGTATTGTGTGCAGTTCTGGTCACCTAGCTACAGGAAGGGTATTAGTAAGATTGAAAGAGTGCAGAGAAGATTTACTAGGAAGCTGCCAGATCTTCAGGAGTTGAGCTACAGGGAAAGGTTGAACAGGTTGGGACTTTATTCCTTGGAGTGTTGAAAAATGAGTAAGAGATTGCTTAAAGTGGAATATGAATGGGAAAAAAGGCTGAGAAAGACTGCAGTGGACCCAATTGTGAAGGAAATATTTTGCTTGAGAAAAATTGTCATTGGTCTATTTCCTCTTGAGTTATGAAACCACGCACAGAACAAGTCAATGAGGTACAATTAAAACAAAGGTTTTCAAACTTTTTCTTTCCAATCGCATTCCACCTTAAGTAATCCCTTACTAACAGAGCACTTCTGGCACAGGGATTAAGTGGAATATGATCCGGGGGGTGGGGGTGGGGGTGTGGAGGAGGAGTTTGAAAATCACTGCTCCAGATGAAAAGGTTTCTCCATCTCCTTTTTAAGCAGACATCCTTTTATTCTGAGGTTGTGCCCACTGGTCCTAAACTCTCGCACGACTGGCAAAATCCTCTCTCTATCCAGCCCTTTCACTAGTCATCAGATTTCAATGAGGTCCTGCCTCATCCTTCTAAACTCGGGCGAGTATAGGCACAGAACCATCAAATGCTCCTCAAACTTTATTCCTCTCATCCCCAGGATCATTCTTGTAAACCACCTCTGGACCATCACATCCTCTCTTAGAAATGGGGCCTAAAATTGCTCACAACACTTAAGAGATCAGGACAACCAGAAGGTGGTCACGGGAGGGAAGACAGCTGCAGGAGTGTCTAGAGTCCATGATTGGATGGTGTTCAAGGAGTCAGCTGAAGGGAGGAGTGGGGGGGGGGGGTCGTGGCAAGATGGCGTTGATAAAAGACGTGAGAAGACACCTCTCCCTGACTGAACTGTTCAATACTCGAACTGTAGTGACTTTTTTGACTTTATCAATGTTTTGAACAGAAATTTACTACAATAGGATTCTGGAAATGAAGAAAAGAAAAAAGCAGTGTTGGGCACGACCAGTTGGCCCAATAATCACAGAGACAAAGACTGAGGGGAACGATAGGCTTTATTACACACAAGACTGCAGGCCCGGGTCCAAGTGAGGGAAGTGAAGGGAAGGAAGAGGTGGCTTGACCTTTATGGCCTGGGTCACAGGGGAGGAGTCTAGGAGAGGATGACATCAGGAGGGGGGGGAAGCCCATGCCTGTTGTGGTCAGTACATACAATACCATATCATAACAAGCAACTTAGAAAAAAACTAGGTTGTCAACCTGTGAAAAGTACAGAAGAAGCAAGGCCGACCTTCCAGAAGGAACCTCGAGACCAGTTAGAAATGAATCTGAAGCCTCAACGTGCAAGTCAGGACCAGCTGGAAGAAACATCTACATCCTCTGCACATCTGGAGATGAAAGGTAGCACCGAGATCTTTGGCCGATCCAGGAGGAGCAAAAGTGTGGAATTCGACACGAGCCAGGCTTGACTAAGGAGAGTTGGGCGTGAGTGCCAAAATGCAAGCATGAGTTACCAGGAAGGGGACTGTCTGTATGCAGTGGCGCATCTGAAGATGTTCTCACTTGAAAGAATTTCTGGATCCGATCCATAGTCCGGCTGCCAGGTAGGAGGTGGAAGAGAAGAGGTGGAGGAGGACAACTCAGAAGTTCAAGAAGAAGAAGAACAAGATTTACTACTTGCTGCAGTTGGACTCAATGAAGGGAGGCCTAAGGCTTTAAGAACATCTCCTTCTCCAATGAAAGCTGTTGTTTCACCAGATACCTTCCCCAGACTTCAAGGCACATGTAACAGGGATGGAAGTCAACCTCATGTCTACAGAACTGATCCAACAAAATGAAAAGATGATGTCTTCTGTGAACTAAGGTTGTGAAACTTTAAATGATCAATTTGCTGTTATGGAGGAAATAAATGGCTGGTATGTGTGAAGAAATTACATCTATTCAAGTTGATATTAATAAGAGTTTAACAGCAGTGGACACTGGACAAGATCAATTTAAGAAGATAGAAGACATTTTTATTGACTGTAAGGACCGTGTGGACCATTATGCGGAGAGAATGGATCATATTGACAATTTGTTTACAGGCTGAGATGTCCAGAAGAGAGATTTGTTAAAAAACATTGATTCGTTGGAAAATCAAAGTTCTCGTAATAATATTAAGATAGTTTGTCTGCCGGAAGATATTGATGATTCAGATCCTGTAAAATTATTTCTGGATCCACATGGGCAGGCTTGCATCTGTCCACACTAAACAGCTGTGAATGCCCCCCAATGTCCAAAGTATACACAACCCCATCCTTCTTCATCACAAGGAAAGGGCTCTCATACGGTCATTGTAATGGAGCTCCTGGGACCTATCTGTGCACAAAAACATAATCAGTGTCCAGGAGTTTTGGGGGCACATTCTGTTTAGGGGAACCATGCCAGTGGGTAGGAAAAGATTTGCTGATCACAACACCATGTCGAAGCTGCTGAAGGACGTTCAGATCAGAGTTGGTGTGAAATGAATGTCCCATGAAACTGTAAGGACCGTACCATAAACCATCTCTGCGGACAATGCAGACATCTTCATTTGGAGCCGTGCACACTCCCAATAGAACCCATGGCAATTCATCGACTATATTGTGTCCGGTGAGTAGGGCCTTCAGTTGCCGATGGAAACGTTCCACAAGTCCGTTGGACTGTGGGTGAATTGTGGTGCGTGGTCTGATGCAATGTGGGTCGGGAAACCAAATCTAGCCATCCAATTAATGATGAATGCTATAGCCCTTGTCTCAGTGTCACAAGATGGAAACGAGATGGCTTCTGGCCAGCGTGTGAAACGTTCTACGACTGTTAGAATGTATCTCATGTTTTGAGATTTTGGCAATGGTCCGAGCAGATCCTCATGCACATGTTCCAACCACGTGTGTACCACTGGGAAAGGTTGAAGAAGTGCCTTAGTGTGCCGTTGAATTTTGGCAGTCTGGCATGAGGTACATGTGCAGACCAATTGCGCGACGCCTCGTGTACTGGTTTTCTGCCAGGGGATTAGCAACAAATTCTCTTCTACGACATGCTTTAGCAGCATCCAATGCACCTACTATGTACCAGAATTTCATGTCCTCTGCCATTATGACACAAGACAAAACTAAGTTTCATCCTTGGTTGATGGGTCTGGAAAGGAGGCAAGTGAAGTCCTAACATCGATTGGGAAACACAGTCAGTGAGAGGTCAGCATGGCTTAGAGTTTAGACAACGTGTTCAGGACTGCTTTTTGCAGCAGTATGTGGAGATGCCCACGAGATGGGGGGCAGTGTTTGATCTGTGGTTAGGGAATGAAATGGGGCAGGTGGCGGAGGTGAGCATTGGGAAGAACTTCAGATCCAGTGATCATGGGTTAATTAGATTTAGCTTAATTATGGAAAGGGATAGGTCATGTCTGAACTCAAAGGTCTTCGAGTGGGGGAAGGCCAGATTTGAAGAAATGAAAAGAGATTTACAAAGAGTTGTGTGGGCTGATCTTTTAGCTGGAAATGATGAACAGGAAAATTGGAGGGTATTTAAAGGTGAGATTTTGAGAGTACAGGATCATTTTGTTCCAGATCGGCTGAAATGTAAGATTAGAAGTTCAAGGGAGCTGTGGATTTCTAGAAAAATTATGAATGATTCGGGATAAGAGGGAGGCCCATGCTCAATATAAGAAACAAAAGATTGATGAGATTTATGATCCTTACTTATATTGAAGAAAGAACCTCAAGAGGGAAATTAGAAAGGCAAAAAGAAGGTATGAAGTATCCATAGCTAATAAGGTGAAAGTGAGTCCTTCGGGTTTTTACAGATACGAGAACAGTACAAAGAGGGTTAAGGATAGAGTCCGTCCACTGGAAAATGGGAACGGTGGACTATGTGTAAGTGAGAAGCTGTATGAGATGGGGGAGATATTGAACAATTTTTTTTCTTTTCTGTATTCACGAGCAAAAGGGACACTGGACTATGTGAGATAAATGAGGTGAATGGCTTAGTTATGGAAAGGATAGGGATTAGTAAAGAGAGGGATTTGGAGCTTCTAGGGTCAATAGAGTTGGATGTCTCCTGGTCCTGATGGGATTTTCCCCAGGACATTAAGGGAGGTCAGGGAGCAAATAGCCGGGGCTCTGACAGTGATGTTTCAAACATCACTGGAGAAGGGTGTGGTGTCGCGGGATTGGAGGGTTGCAAATGTTGTTCCACTGTTTAAAAAAAGCAGAAGGTGCAGGCCAAGTATTTATCGGCCAGTAAGTTTTACTTTGGTGGTGGCAAAAGTTATGGAGGGTATTCTCAGAGATAGTATGTACAAATATCTGGATAGGCAGGGAATGATCAGGGGCATCCAGAATGGGTTTATGAAGAGAAAATCATTTTAATGAATCTTGTTGAATGTTTTGAAGAGGTGACAAGGCAAGTGGCTGAAGGTAGGGTGGCTGACGATATCTATTTGAATTTTAGTAAGGCTTTTGATAAGGTTCCGCATGTAAAGTTAGTTAGGAAGGTTCAGTGACTAGGGATTAATAGATAGTGAGATGGGTTCAGAGGTGGCTGTAAAACAGACAGCAGAGAGTCATGGTGGACAACTGTCTGTGAGGATAGAAGCCTGTGACGAGCGGTGTGACTCAGGGATTGGTGCTAGGTCCCCTGATGTTTATCATTTATTTTCATGATTTGGATGAGGGGGTGGTTAACTGGGTAATCAAATATGCAGACGATACAAAATTAGGGGGACTGGTGGAATGTGAGGAAGGTTTTCTTGGATTACAGGATTTGGTTTGTTTGGAAAAGTGGACTGAAAGATGGCAGATGGAATTTAATGTTGACAAGTATGAGGTGCTGCATTCCGGAAAAAATAATGTTAATATGACATATGAAGTTCAGGGATGGGCATCGAGGAAGGCAGAGGAACAGAGGGATCTTGAGTTATGGTACAGATTTCCTTGAAAGTGGTTTCCCATGTAGACACGGTAGTTAAGAAGGCATGTGACATGCTGGCCTTCATAAATCATAGCATAGACTAGAGTATAGCTGTTTAAGGCATTGGTGAGGCCATGTGCAGAGAAGATTTACAAAAATGTTGCCTGACTTACAACATCTAGGGTACAGAGGAAGATGAAGGAGACAGCGACTTTATTCATTGGAACGTGGACAATTGAAGGGGGTTATGATAGAGGTATTTAAAATTATGAAGGTTATAGATAGGCAAGACATGAGTAGACTCTTTCCACTGAGGGCAGGGGAGGCTGGAACAAGAGGGCATGAGTTAAGGGTAAGGGGGTAAAACTTCAGGAGAAATGTTAGAGGATGTTTCTTCACTCAGAGTGTGGTGGCAGAATGGAATGATCTTCCAGAAGAGATAGTTGCGGCAGGGTCCTTTCTGTCATTGAAGAGAATGTTGGATGTGTACATGGATATGAGGGGGTTGGAGGATATGGGCAGAGTGTGGGAAGGGGCTGGGGAATGGTTAGGGAGTGGAGTGGTTCATGTGAAATGGCATGCACTCGAAAGGCTGTTATGGCTTGTTTCTGTGCTGTAAATTGTCATATGGTTATATGTACCGGGCTCCACGAGACAAGGTGGGACATAATGAAGTGTTTGCTACCGGCAAGTTTAAAAAAAGTCCCGTGAGTATCCCACACTTTCCGGCAGGAGTCTCCACAGATCAACGTGCCATTCCTCGGCACGCTGCACCAAGCACAGTCCATTAAATGGGTGAGTACACAGCTGTCTGTCTTATGTTTTCGTGCGCCCACTAAACAACTCTTATTCTGCCTTGTCTCACTGACGAGCATCCAGTCCAGAGACCTCCATCCCCCTCGTATCCCTGAACTTGTCCAAATTCTTCAATGCTAACATTGAGCTCATATTTCCTCATGCAGCTGGCAGCTTGTTCCACTCTCCCACCACCTTGTGTGGAGAAGTTCCCCCTCATGTTTCAACTAAACTTTTCCCCTTTCATCCTTGGCCCACGTATTAAGGACTTTTCCAAGAGGCGGAGTCTGAAGAAAACAACCTCTATCCTCAAGGACCCTCACCACACAGGCCAAGCTTTCTTCACCCTGCTATCACCAGGGAAACAGGTCCAGGAGCCTGAAGACGAACACCCAATGGTACAAACACAGCTTCTCTCCCTCTGCCATCAGATTTCTGAATGGACAAGGAACCACAGTCACTCTCTCACTTACTCTTCATTTTGCACAAATAGATTTCTTTTTTAAAAATGTAATTTATAGCAATATTTGCACCTATATTGTTGCCACAAAATGACAAATATTGTGACATGTTCATCATAATAAATTTTTAATTCTGAACACTGCGCGTACATCAGAAAACAATCATAGCTCAAAAAACAATTTTAAAAGATGAATTAACTATTTCCATGCTCCCTTCCCTTTTATGTCTATTTTTCTAAATTCACTCCATAATCAAGACATCTCCACTTAACCCAACCCACATTTCTTCTACTATTTAAAGCACTCAGTAATACACCAAGGCAGTAAAATAAAAATTCAATGCTGGAAATACTCGGCAAGCCATCTACTGGAAAAATAATCGGCTTTAAAACCTTCAGGTTGATAACCTTTCACTGGGATTCAAGAAGATGATCAGACAAACCGGATTCTCTTTTTGAGAAAAAGAAGAGGAGAGATAACAAACTGAATAAGTGGGATGAAAAGCCCAACAGCAGAATTGGCTGCTGGATGAGTGAAGTCGACTCGTTGATCAACACATCTGTCTGGATGGAGGGATAAAGGATAAACAAGACAAACATGATGCCATCACTGTGAGGTTCAATACGACAGCTGCAGAGAATCTGAAATGAAGGAATGGTGAAAATACTTGTTTTTGGATCAATGTGACAAAATTTGACCTGACAAAAGAAAACAAAATTCTTTTGCTCTGCCAGAACTCTCTAGATCAAGGGACACAATAAAATAATCCAAAAGCCAACGATATGAAATTGAACAGCAAGTTATAGAAATTGGTAGCAAGAGATAAAACACAGTTACATAATTCCATGAAAGTGGTGTCACAGGACGACAGGGATCTAAAGACAGCTTTTGTCATCTTGGCCTTCATTAATTAACATATTGAAAATAAGAGTTGGGAAGTTATGATGAGGTTGGATAAGATGATGGTGAGGCCCACTTAGGAGTATTGTGTGCAGTTCTGGTCACCTAGCTACAGGAAGGGTATTAGTAAGATTGATAGAGTGCAGAGAAGATTTACTTGGACGCTGCCAGGTCTTCAGGAGTTGAGCTACAGGGAAAGGTTGAACAGGTTGGGACTTTATTCCTTGGAGTGTCGAAAAATGAGTAAGAGATTGCTTAAAGTGGAATATGAATGGGAAAAAAGGCTGAGAAAGACTGCAGTCGACCCAATTGTGAAGGAAAGATTTTGCTTGAGATAAATTGTCATTGGCCCATTTCCTATGGAGTTATGAAACCACGCACAGAACAAGTTAATGATGTACAATTAAAACAGTGGTTTTCAAACTTTTTCTTTCCAATCACATTCCACCTTAAGTAATCCCTTACTAACAGAGCACTTCTGGCACAGGGATTAAGTGGAATATGATCCAGGGGGTGGGGGTGGGGGTGTGGAGGAGGAGTTTGAAAATCACTTCTTGAGATGAAAAGATTTCTCCATCTCCATTTTAAGCAGACATCCTTTTATTCTGAGGTTGTGCCCACTGATCCTAAACTCTCCCACTACTGGCAACATCCTCTCTATCCAGCCCTTTCACTATTCATCAGATTTCAATGACCTCCTGCTTCATCATTCTAAAATCGGGTGAGTACAGGCCCAGAACCATCAAATGCTCCTCAAACATTATTCCTCTCATCCCCAGGATCATTCTTGTAAAACAAGTCTGGACCATCACATCCTCTCTTAGAAATGGGGCCTAACATTGCTCACAACACTTACTAGATCAGGACAACCAGAAGGTGGTCACGGGAGGGAAGACAGCTGCAGGTCTGCCTATAGTCCATGGATTGGATGGTGTTCAAGGAGTCAGCTGAGGGGGGGTCTCGTGGCAAGATGGCGTAGGAAAAAGAAGTTCGAAGACACCTCTCCCTGACTGAACTGTTCAATACTCGAACTGTAATGTCTCGTTTGACTTTATCAATGTTTTGAACAATAATTTTCTACTGTAGAATTCTGGAAATGAAGAAAGAAAAAAAACAGTGTTGGGCACGATCAGTTGCCCCAATTATCACAGAGACAAAGACTGAGGGGAACGATAGGCTTTATTACACACAAGACTGCAGGCCCGGGTCCAAGTGAGGGAAGTGAAGGCCTGGATCACAGGGGAGGAGTCGAGGGAGGAATCCAGGAGAGGATGTCATCAGGAGGGGGGTTGCCAGCCCGTGCCTGTACTGGTCAGTACATACAATACCATTTCATTACAAGCAACTTAGAAAAAACCTAGGTTGTCAACCTGTGAAAAGTGCAGAAGAAGCAAGGCCGACCTTCCAGAAGGAACCTCAGGACAAGTTAGACATGGATCCGAAGCCTCAACGTGCAAGTCGGGAGCAGCTGGAAGAAATGTTTGCATCCTCTGCACATCCGAAGATGAAAGATGGCGCCAAGATTTTTGGCCGGGCCAGGAGGAGCGCTAGTAAGGAATTCGACACGAGCCGGGCTTGACTAAGGAGAGTGGGGGGTGAATGCCCGAATGTGAGCTCTAGATACCGGGAAGGGGACTGCCTGTATGCAGCGGAGCATCTGGAGATGTTCTCACTTGCAGGAAATTCTGGATCCGATCTACAGTCCGGCTGCCAGGTATGATGTGGAAGAGAAGAGGTGGAGGAGGACAACTCAGAGGTTCAAGAAGAAGAAGAGCAAGATTTACTACTTGCTGCAGTTGGACTCACTGAAGGAAGGCCTGAGGCTTGAAGAACATCTCCTTCTCCAATGAAAGCTGTTGTTTCACCAGATACCTTCCCCAGACTTCAAGGCCCCTCTACAGTACTGATCCAACAAAATGAAAATATGATGTCTTCTGTGAACTAAGGTTTTGAAACTTTAAATGATCAATTTGCTGGTATGAAGGAAAAAAAATGGCTGGTATGTGTGAAGAAATTACATCTATTGAAGTTGATATTAATAAGAGTTTAACAGCAGTGGACACTGGACAAGATCAATTTAAGAGGATAGAAGTTTTTAATGACTGTAAGGATCGTGTGGACCATTATGCAGAGAGAATGGATCATATTGAAGATTTATTTACAGGCTGGGATGTCCAGAAGAGAGATTTGTTACAAAACATTGATTCGTTGGAAAATCAAAGTTGTCGTAATAATATTAAGAGAGTTGGTCTGCTGGAAGATATTGAAGATTCAAATCCTGTAAAATTATTTTTGGAAATAGATTCCAGAGATGTTGGGAGTTGAGTTTTTTTAGATCAGGCTCAGAGGGCGTTAAGGAGAAAATCTTTTCCGGGTCAAATGCCAAGAGCGGTTCTTTTAAGATGTTTGCGATATCAGGATAGAGAAATGATTTTGCGGCTTGTGGTTCAGAAAGCTCGCCTTGATCAAAGCCCTACGATGGTTCAAGGCAATATGGTTTTATTTTATGCTGATTTAAGTCAGGAGATTATTAAGTGACGGAAAGAGATTAATCTGGCCAAAGCAGTTCTGTGGAAGAAAGGGTATAAGTTTACTTTACTTTATGGGCCTGATCAGTCTCCATGTTTTGAAAGTCCTTATGGTGCATTAACTTTTGTGAATTCCTTCCCAGATTTGAAGGAATTAATGGGGAAAATGTCCGAGGGTAAGATTGGGATGGGTATGGGGAAAAGAAGTTGGAATCAGAATTGGTGAGTGTTGTTGAAGATGAAGCTCAAGCTCAATGTGGGTGTTATCACTGGGATGACTGATGGGTTTTAATGTTCAGTTGGGGGGTGGTGGTTGACTCGACTACTTCTAAAGTCATCTGCCACTTGTGGTATTAGCTGCACCTGGTCCACAGAGGGGGATCCGACTCTTATACTCGTAGGTTTTTTTACAGGATTTTCTTCTTTGAAAAGAGGGGTTTGTGAAGAGCATTTACTTGTGTGAAGTGTCAATCTCAGGAGGAAATTAAGTTATGGCTCTTTTAAATTATGTGACCTTTAATGTTAAATGACTTAATAATCCGATTGAAAGGAAGGGAATATTGGCATATATAAAGAAAATGAAGGTTGATCTTGCTTTTTTGCAAGAAACTCATTTGTCTGAGAAAGAACATATGAAATTGAAAAGAGATTGGGTCGGACATGTTTTTCATCTCCATTTAATTCGAAAGCTCGAGGTGTTGCTACTTTGGTTCATAAGAAGATACCGTTTCAGTTGGAATCATTCTCTGCCAAATCATTTTCTCGAAGACAATCAAGATAACTAACCTGTTCATTGAGCACTGTGCCTGGACTCAGATTCACAAACTCACCTGGCAAGGTCAGCATACAGCCATTGACTAGCTCTACCACTAAACATCCATGATCTGCCCTAACAGCAGTAGGCATGCAAAGGAGAACCATGGCCAAACGTTCGCTCCATGGAGATGCATCACCACCTGCTTTCAATTGTCAATGGAAACGCTCAAAGAAGCTGTTTGCCTGAAATGCTCAGCGATAATTCAGGTTGTGCCCAGAGGATCAGTGAGAGCTCGGACCAATGCTGACTCGAACTGAAACCTTTGATCTGTTTTAGTAGTGCCCAGAACACCAAAAGATGGAATCCAATGATCCACAAAAGCCCAAGCAATTGTCTCTGCAGAGATGCCGATGATAGGAATTTCGTCCTTCCACCTGGTAGTCCTGTCCTCACCCATGAGCAGAGAAGTACATTGCCGCGATGGCGGAAGTGGACCTTCCAAGCCACAAGGTGCATGTGCTGGAAATGGGAATCCAAAACAACAAAATCCCCCAGCTTGAATTTCATGTGCCTGGAGACTTTAGGCCATTGAACCAGCAAGCGAGTCCTTGCCCATAATACAACATTCTGTTCAACATGAAACCAGATAAAATCTTCCTTAACCAGTTTGTTTGATGCTCTTCTACCAGGAAGAGATAGATTATGAAGAGAAAATCTCCTGCCTCATAGCTGCCACACAAACGGCAGAGTCCTTCCTGTTGGGGGAAAAAAAATCACTGGCCAACTTTTCACCCGATTCATCCAGGGTCACATCTTGAAAATGGAGACCAGAGTTGACCTGATGAAATCGGCATCAGTGTGCCGTGCATGAGCCATGGCAGTGAAATCGATGGCAATTGTTGGATGTAATGTCGCGCCTGGATCGGGCACCAGCCACAGCATTCACTTTTCCTCAGATATGCTGTGTGTCCGATGAAAATTGTAGGATGAACTCCAAGTGCCAAATCTCTCTGTGCAAATAGAGATGTGTGCTTCTACTTTCAGTATGCAGAAGAGGCTGGTGGTCTGTACAAATTGTGTAAGAATGACCTTCCAATAAAAAGCTGAAATATTGAATTGGAAATTTGGATTCATGAGAGAATTACAAATAAATTTGTTTCAAAATTGTATCTACTATTTCAAGAGGAATCTCCAAACCCAGACTTGAATAAATCAAAAGAAAGATGGGAATTGCATTTGGGAACTGAAATTGACCCTTTTTGCTTGTCTGACATTTGTTGAGACAGTAATTAATGTTTTTGATAGATTAGTTAATTACAAATTTATTCATCAATTATATTTAATGCTATATCAATTAATTTATTGCAATTTTTTCAAATTTATGTCTTAGATGTGGCACAGAAATTGGTACGTTTATACATTCTCTTTGGTCATGTCTCAAGGTGACATCATTTTGGAAAGATCTGGGCAAGTTTTTGGAACAAATTATAATAATGTTTACCATCAACACCTGAGCATTTACTTTTGGGAAATGTATATGATTTGGAAGCCTAATTCAATTTCTCAAAGAACAATTAATTATTTTTATAAGTTGCATTGACAGTGGCCAGGAGATGTATAGCAATTCCATGGAAATCTGAATCCCATCTTAAAATTGATTGTGGGGAAATGCAAAATTGTATTCCCTTAGCAAAGGTGATGTATAATATTAACTGGGTATGATACATTATTCAAAATATGGAAACCATATTTAGATATGGGTTTGGATATCTAATGTATTTACTTCTCCACCCCACCACCACTTTTCATTAATCTTAATGGTTGAACCTTATCATGTTGGTTTAATTCTAATATTTTTTTAATGTCCTGCCTTTCCTTTTGGGAGGAAATAGTTATCACAGGAGCTTTGAACCTAGATCTGTTTTTTTTTTCATTATACTTTTCTTCTCTTCTCACTTTTATGGACAGTACAACCATTTATTTGTTATTCTATTTTGATCAATGTATCATTTGGATACGATTCTGGTATTATATTGTACTGTATACAAAACTATAAATTAAAAAAAAAACTGAAATGTTTCACTGCGAGATAGATAGCTCAGAGTTCTTGCCCAAATGTACTATACTTTGCCTGAGCCGGTGACCGCTTGGCTGAAAAAAAACAACGGAGGTTCCAATTGCCCACAGACTCGTTGTTCGAACACTGCTCCCACAGCACTGTCAGATGCATCTGTGGTAAGAGAGCAAGATCTTGGGCATTTGATGTACAACCTTAGTGACATATGTCAGAACAGTGTTCACATCATGGAAAGCATAAACAGGATGGTCTCCCAAAGATAATGTCTTTTTGAAGCAGAGATCAGATCCTTTGAGTCGTACAGCAAGAGGTGTAGTGGCATTCACCAGGAAACAGCAATAAAAATCCCTCATACCTCAAAACCATCACAACTGGCCAAACGTAACAGAGGGAGGAAATTCTCAAATTTCACGCACTTCCATTCATCAGGCAAAATACCATGTGGCATAACTCTAGCTCCCAAAAATACAAGATCAGAAACACCAGAAACACTTTCCTGGGATTGATCATGGTACCACATTCCTCAAGCCTTAGAAACAATGAGATAAGGTGGCTCTTGTGCTCCTCTTCATCCACACTTACAACCAGATCTCCTCAATCAACACAAGCACCAAACAAACTCATGGACAGTGAGTTCGTGTTCCATGAACCACTGGAATTTCTGAGCTGCATTCCATAGACCGAATGGTTTTCTCAGAAACACAAACATGCCGAACGGGAGCATCACTGCTGTCTTTGTGACATCCAAAGACTCAAATGGAATATAATAGTAAGCACATTCTAGATCTATTTTGGCAAATGCAGATTTGCCATGGAGGTTTGCTGAGAAGTCTTGTCAATTTGGAATATTGTATCAGTCAGGCATGGTGGAATTGTTCAGGGGACGATCATCTCTGCAAGGCTGCCAATCTCTAGTTTGTTCAGAACCACATACAATCGTGAAGCCCAGCAGCTGTCAGATCTGTGGGCTAGGCAAAATTCTTGCCATTCCAATTTTGAGATTTTAAGATAATCTGGGGTATTACAAGCCTGCGTCTCATAGACCCTGCCTTTATATGGTGGCTTATTGCATGTCTGCACACCATTATGATGGGGACACGAGGCGAGGAAAAGACTTGAGCAAGGCTTGGAAAGGGCAGGAGCCAGGTTGAAGGCTTGTCAGGCAGCAGATGGCATTGGAAGGACAATAAATGTAGCTCACTTGCATTCAAGAGCTGCAGTCCACACAATGGCATTTTGACAAATACATCACTGAAAAATGTGACAAGAAATTCTCTCCCAAAGTGGAACTGGCCACATTTACAACCGAAAACCCACCCAAAACGATGTGAAGCTGAAATGAAATGCAAGTGACCTCTGGGCATATTTGAATAAGAGAATCATTTGTAGCTGAATGAACACATGACATATTAGCAAATCTATGTTCCTCAGGAGTTGGAGGGACAGGCACCGCTCCAAAGTGACAGATAGTTTTGGAGTTTTACATAGAGATGCCAAACTAATAACCTATTCTAACAACTGCCTAGAATTGTTCCATTTTTCTCAGTTGCCTTCGATAATCTCTCCCAAATGAGGACAAAGGAACATCGAATCTGCTCCGTAAACTGAAACAAAACTATTTCTTGATTTAATACTCAGTGATCTGGCTTCCACTACTGTATGTGGCAGCGGTTCCACAGATCCACGACCCTCTGGCGAAACAAGTTCTTCCTAATCTCTGTTTTATAGGATAACCTCTAATTTTCTTGTCCTCGATTCACCCACCAAGGGAACCATCTTACCCGCATCCACCCTATCTAAACCTTTCAATACACAAAATCCCTCCATGAGATTTCTTCTTTAATTTCCTGTACTCCAATGAATACAACCCAAAAGCTGTCAAACACTCCTTGTACGTTATCCTTTGCATTTTGGGAATCATCCTAGTCATTCTCCTCTGCACCCTCTCCAACAACATCACATCCTTTCTCAGATAGGGGGCCAAAAACTGCACCCAGTGCTCGAAATGAGGTCTCACCAGTGCCCCATAGAGTCTCGTCAACACCGCTTTACTCTTGTACACTATTCCTCTTGAAATGAATGCCAACATAGCATTCGCTTTCTTCATGAACAATTTCACCTGGTCATTAACTTTTAGGTTTCCTTGCACAAGGACACCCAGGTCCCTTTGCACATCCAAGGTCTGAATTTTCATCCCATCCAAATAGTATGCTTCCTGTTTATTTCCACTGCCAAAATGTACAACAGTAAATTTCTTGGTGTTAAATCTCATCTGCCATCATTTTGCCCAGTTTCCTAATCTGTTTATACCCTTCTGCAACTTTACGGTTTCTCCACTTCCTACTCTGTCCCCTATCTTGGTGACCTCCGCAAATTTGGCCACAAAACCATTTAAACCACAATCCAAATCATTAATTTATTTTTCCTTGGAATATATCTATCCTGCATTCCTTTTATTACTGCCACATGCCATTCCAGAATCGAGCATCACTGAACCTGAACATGTTTATTGAGATGAACGTCTTCCAATAAATGTTCTGGGTTTAATTTTTTTAAATCTTGTTGTGGTTCCTCTTCATCACCTCTTTGGAAGCTGAATTCACAAAATTTTCCAAATATTTTTTCAGCAATAATTCTGTATTGCAGAGGGTAACTAATCTTTCCTAGAGGTTAAAATTTGCATTTTGATTTTGTTGTCTCAACTGAACATTGTACAAGGTGAAGGCTGATTAAAATGGATTCAGTAATGATGGCCTTCAAACTTTGCATTATTGCTGTGGCTACACAGCTTGAATGATAAACTGCTGTTTCTACAGGGAATTAACTCATGGAAATGTTCTAAATATATTCATTGGAGATAGACCTCTGTGAAAAGTTTACTGCCCATCGGCAACAATCCTTGAAAAGAGATGAATCATCACCCAACAGAGCAGCCCAGGAATAGGCCATTTGGTGAACAATATCTGTGGTGACCATGATGCTCATTTAAATTAATCCCATCTGTCAGCACATGGTCCATACACATCACCCATTCCTTCTTGTTCATGTGCCCAACCAAATGCCTCTTAAATTATGGTGATTTCACCACTATCCTGGCTGTGTGGGCCCTACCCCCACCGCACTGTGCAAAAACCTGCCTCACTTTTCTCCTTTTCCCCCTCTCATGTTCAATATAGGCATCGTAGTATTTTTACATCTCCCACGGGGGCCGGGAAAGAAGAAATCTGTCTTCTCCAGGACTACAATAATTGGATAAATTTCAACCAGGTCATCTCTCACCCTCCCATGCTCCAAAGAAAAGTATCCAAATTTGTCCAACTTCTCCTCAGACCCAATGCTCTATCCCAAGCAAACCCCAGATGAATTCCTTTTGTCATGCAGCAACTAGAATTGCAGAAAATACTCAAAATGTGGCCTAATCACATTTAATACTTAATACCCTGCTCAATGAAGAATACTTTCTTTAACACCCTACACTTGTGTTGCCACTTTCAAGGAGCTCACGCTTGTACCCCAAGATCCCTCTATGCAACAGTATGACAAGTCCTCTCGAAGAGCAAGACACTTGCCCAGATTAAACTCCATCTGCCATTTCTCTGCCCACATTTAAAAGTTATCGGTTTGGAAGGGAGAATACGAGGGGAACTTGGTGAATCAGCAGGAGAGAGAGTGAAACCTGTGGAGGGGGGAGGTGGTGGACAGGTTACATGATTTTGGAAAATTCCATATGCATACTATCGAGTCACAAATGCAATAAGAGATGGTTCCTCTGGATTTGACCTCACCCTGACAATGGAGGAGGCAGAAGACAAAGGTCAGTGTGAGAATGGAATGGAACTTAAAACGGCTTGTGACCATGAGCCAAGATGGCCATTGTGATCAAATTGGAGGTGCTCAGCCAATCTGTCATTTACTCTGCATTGGGTTTCCTGCCACAGAGAGAACAGACATGGTTGGAGGAGGTGATTGTGAAACTTTACCCTGCATGAGAATCCCTCGATGGTGGTAAATGATGTAGATTGCAGGAGAAAATGACCGAGGAGGGGGAGGAATTAGGAGTCTGTAATTAGTTGAAAGATCCTACTGCAAGATTCATCAACAACGAGTAGTAAAGTAGCTTCAGTCTATTCTCCCTCTCAGAAAGATTTAATAAACAAAACAATCTTTCAGCACAGCCAGGGGCAAAAGGGCTCTTAATTTATTCTTACAATCAACAGACTTTGAAATTACCCACCGTAAATGCCTCAAAATTCAATTCACTTCTGGTGGAAGTATAAGAGCCAGTGGCTTGCTTAATCAGATTAGCCTATTCTGAGTTTCCATTTTGACTTTCACACCATCAAATGCAAGCCCCAGTTTTGTTCCCCAACTATTTTCTATCCTTACCCTCTTTGCAATCTCATCTACCTGAAATTGGAACAAACAACAGCCAATTTTGCCATGTATAAATCAAAATAATTTACCCACAGTTTCACATCACTGTAGCCACTGAGGGATAACTTGTGCCCATCAGGAAACTGCACCACCCACTACAGGGTGCTATTTACCTTGGTGTTAATGACTCTTTTCCAGTGTTACTTTCAGACATAATGACATATTCAACATGCACAATATTTATTTTCTTACTGACCAGAACTATAAAGCATTGTGTGAAAAGGTAAAAAACTCAAGTCAACCAGGAGATACAAATTTCTGACTGCAATGTTGCTGCCCAAATTTGCTACATTATTGAAGTCTCACAGAGCTTACAACAGATATTCAAATCAAGCAATAACAGAAATAACAGAATATTACGGCACGGTACAAGCCCTTTGACACACGATGTTTTGTTGATCTTGATATTTCTAACAAAAAAAAACCCTGTAGCAGCTACTGCGGTAGATGCTACTAAATAAAGGAAAACACATACAAAGGTAGTCAACTCAAGACTGGTTTATTGCAGACATACAGACCTTTTATTCCCTGCCTCTCAATGAGAACATTAGTGAACACCTGGTCCAGAGGACCAGCAGGTTAAAGCTACCAGCCATTTGTGCCCCGTCCCTTTAGGCAGGGGCTTCATCTGATCCACTCACTGTACTTTGGTGCCCAGCACTGTTAGCCTGCGATGTGTCAGGTAAGTCTGTGAACTGACGGTGGCATGGCGTCCGCTACAACCCTGTTTTTCTTTCACCCATGTAAACCTGTTTTAGAGTCTCTTAAATGCACCTTACGTGATATTGTAATGGATAAATATATTTGGAGAATTTGGTAATATTTGGGATTTTGGTAAGATTTAGAGTAGGTTACATACATACACACACATATATTATAAAACATTTTATTTGAAAGACTGAAGAAATATTGAAGATCTCTGGAGAAAGTTATTCACATTCACAAGTTGGTGTTAGTCGAACTGATGTCATAAAATGAATGACCATTGTTTGGAAATGGAGCCAGGATGGCTACAAGTACTTTTCTGTAGGGTGCTTAGAGGAAAGTCACACGTGGGTTTTGTTTATCTAACAACAGCTTGAGCAGAAGAAAGAACTCCTGTTGTTTGGAATAAGAGGAATGGAACTATGTAATAGCTTGCAAAAAGAAGTTACCATCTGGAAAATTCTGATGGGGCAAGTTTCCTCAGCCAGACATTGAGGTGACTAATGAAGGTACCTCAGTTGTGGAAATCCTGGAACAACAAATCTCTAAAAACCCTACAAGAACCTTCCTGAGCAGGAAACATTTACCTTTCGAGCACCAAAACCTGGTGAAATTTAGAAACGTTCCATTCTGTGCACAGCAGAAGAATTGCTTGCATCCAGATAACTTGGAAGAAGGAGAAGTGAGATTGAACAATATCTGCTTAGATAATGACATTGGGAATGTTCAAAGTAGGAAATGGGTTCTACCAGCAGGAGTTTCTATTTGATAAAAAATATTGATAGGTGGCTGGCAACATACGTTTCTTAAAAATTAATACTCTACCCTCTCCCTCCCTAAACCACATTCAGCCCCATGACATCTTTCCACATTGCATTACTGGGACCATCAAGGACCTGACCCATTTCCCATCTCTCCTTGCAATGCCAATATGGCAGCTGCCATTAAGAACTGACAAATCATATGCAAGATGAACATCATCATGACATCCTGCTTAAAAAGAAGGGTCAACAAACCTTCCTAATTTTGTCACTACATTTTTATTTCGATTCCCATGGGGCATGAGCAAAAAATGTCCCATCCATTGGCTCACCAAATTATGAGTAAAATCATGATCCCTGTTCAAGAAAACCCATAACCTTCAATGGTACACAGATAATCTAGGAAGAATTCTGTAATAAAGTTGAATGAAACATTGAAAGAATTTCCCGCTTATAAACACTGAGATTGTAGCATGCCAAGTGACCAGGTGAGCAATAAGAGGCCAAATCACTGCCACACTCGGATAGTCCAAGATGGCACGGACTCCCCTTCACTGACGAGAAGGAGCCCACTCCTAGCACCATGTATGGGCTGAGGAGCCCTCCACTTCCATGTAGAGGCAGACAGCTGGAGAGTGACGCCATGACACAATGACGTAAATCGGGAAGTCAGGGAGTACGTCACCAGAAGTGGGTGGGCCAGCGAGCACATGTGGGGAATTTAAAACAGTAAAGCCAGTCTTTGGTTTACTCTCACCTTGGGTGGATGTCTCTTTATTTGGTAGCGCTGCCACAGCAGATGCTACAAGGCGATAACTTCTTACTTGCTGCAACCAAACAGGTCTGCATGATACACCAACCTAAATAGAAAACATGTCCAGAAATCCCAGAGATCATAAATTCAAAAGGATTGGTGAAATCTTTACCCTGTATTTTTAACACCAAAGTCCCTATATTTTTAAGCCATTCGGACAGGTAACTGAGAAACATTACATTTTAAACACATGGTACGTCAGGATCAGAAGGATTGGAGCATTATTGTTCAAGAGACACAACTTTTAAAATAATAACATCTAACTTTATGAAGAATGTGATACTACAACAGGAACAACGGATGGAATCAAACACATTCTATGAACATTTGGAAGCAAAAAAAAAATGGATTGGTTTTCCATCCCTTCCTAAGCGACCCAATGACCCCGACAAGTCCTTCCCGACTTGCGACCGCAATGGAACCCAAAAGTTCAGTCAGATACCACAATGGTCGCAAGTCGGAGTTCCCCCCCGTGCGAGGAGCCCTGAAGTCTTAGAGTGTATTTTTAAAATAAAATGATTTTCAAAGGGGAACAGAGACACGGGACACGTAAAACCCAAAATGTGCGGATTGACTTTGGGACTCAGTGTCTCAGGGTCCATCGGTTGGGGAAGCCATCTTAATTTCAGTGCGCATGCGCGACTTGTGGCTTTGCTGAGTGGCCCGTCAGTCGGCACGTGCCTATTAGCCGCACATGCGCAAACCCAACTCCAAGTCGCAAATCCACCGCGCATGCGCCAACCAGACTTCCAAAACTTCTTCTTGCCCCTCCCCCGCCCCTTCCCGCTGCCAGTTACCCCACGGCCTCCGGCCTCGCCCTGTCGGCGCCATCAGGCCTCGCACCGACGCCTCGGCTCCACTCAAACACCCCGCCGGTACCGGCCGCTCCCGGGTGGGGCCCGGAGGGCTGCCGGTCGCCCGTTTTCCCTGGACCGCGCGGCTGAGGAAGGTCCCGGCGCCTCCGCCAATTTCCTCCCATTCGCGCCCGCGGCGACGCGACGGACCCCGAGCAGATGACGTCGCCGCCAACGTCCCGCCTCCTCACAGCAAGAGCCAATCAGCCCGCGAACCCACCCATCAATCCAACCCGACCCCAGCGTCTCATCCAATAGCGGCCTCACCGAATCAACCCTTGACTCGCGCAACTACTTGTCCTGGTGAATGTCTATTGCTGCTGGGTTTTGGGGTCCTTTGGGCTCATAACACCATAGTCTGGTGACGTACACGGACCTCCTTCCCACTCCATCCATTTTGGATCCCCACATGAAGAGGGAAACTGCTCTGGTAACTGCCAGGGCAGAGGTGTGTGAGATGGGCCTGGTGGGAGATGGGGGTTTGGAGATGGGCCTGGTGGGTGACAGGGGACAGTATTGGGGATGAACCCAGAGGATGGAGACCACCCCCGGAGCTCCTGTTCACCAATGGGTCACTCACCTTGGCCCACGGTCGTGCGTTGATCTGCGGGAATGTGAATTAGATGCAGTTGAGGTTCATCTCCCGGCTCTGCTCCCTGGTTGAGGTCCCCAACACCTGTTGGGACAGAAACCACTTTCACCACTGGCTCGGGGTGGAGCAACAGGAGGGTGACAAGGGGAGGGGATGCAATGTATGCGTACCAGGTCAGGGACATGGGACGAGCCCAAGAACTGGAGTGGTGGTGAAGGCTGAAATCTTAGGGGCATTTAAAAGGCTCACCAAGTGTCACAATTTCCCAATAACCGATCGGCTGCTTAGACTTTAAGAAAAGTCTTCAATGAAAATGAAATATCCTTGGAATTCTCTACCCTATTGAATGTGACTGTGCACCTGGCTGGAGGTATTTGGACATACTATATAAACCTTGCTAAGTACCAGTGCAGGTTGGAAACGTTCGACTTCCTTGGGGGTCAAATCAACAGGCACGGAACTAAACCCTGCTTGAAAAGGTAGAGGTTGTTCAGTGCTTCCCCAAACCCCACATAATGAAGGGGCTGCAAGAATTCACTGGTACCATTAATTTTTATCACCGATTGATACCGGTAGTGGCCCACATCATGCGGAGAAAGGTAAAAACATTACCTGGGACAATGAGGATTTGGAGGCATTCCAGAAGGCCAAGGACGCACTGGCCAACACAACCCTTGTGGTACACGCCAGGCCAGAGACACCCACCACTCTCACAGTAGATGCTTCCAGCACAGCAGTAGGGGGTGCACTGGAGCAATTCATCGAAGGGGAATGGCAGCCTCTGTCCTTCTTTAGCAGACATGAACTGAACTCAAATGCGGTGTCTTTGACTGAGAGCAATTGGTGCTGTACCTGGCAGTCAGGCACTTAAAGTATTTTTGGAAGGTAGACAATTCAGTGTCTTCATGGACTAGAAGCCATTAACTTTTGCCTTCCATAAAGTGTTGGACCTGTGGTCGGCCAAGCAGCAGCGACTCCTCTCATATGAGTCTGAGTTCACTACAGACATTCAACACATCGTGGGTGATGCACTGCCCCACCCCCGCAATCAAGTCTGACCAGGCCCTGTCCCAGTGAAAAGACTATTTAGCCCTCGGCAGGGGACAGCAGGATGACCCTGATATTCTTGCAAGCAAGACAGCAGTGTCCAGGCTCAGGCTGGAGGATGTTAACATCGACCCTGGTAAGTAGACGCTCCTCTGCGGCATTCCAATGGCAAATCCCACCTCATTGTGCCGACAGCATGGAGATGGCAGTTTTATGATGAGGTGCACAACCTGACGCACCCGGCCATCAGTACTGTCAAAATGGTGGTCAATAGGTTTGTCTTGCTGAGCCTTCAGAAACAGGTTGTCAGTGGGCCAAGGCCTGTACACTCTGTCAGATGACCAAAATGCAGACATACGTGAAGGCACCACCCCAGACATTCGAGCCAGCATCACATAGGTTCAGCCACATCTACAATGACATTGTGGGGTCACTTCCGGCCTCCCGCGGGATGAGTTACCTTCTCACCATGATTGACTGCTCCATGAGGTTCCCCGAGGCGGTCCAGCTGGCTGACACAACCACTTGTGTCCTCCATTAAATTGGAAGCGGTAATAAATATGAAGGAAAGTTTGATAATAAATAGTCTCCCTTGCAGTTGGGGTACAATGTATTTCTTAAGATCAGAGGAATCCTGGAGCCAAGACAAAGTGATCCTGTGTTTCCCAAGGATTTGATTGAGTTGTTGGGGTAGTTGAAAGTGAAAGGTCCGAAAGGTCTCCTGCTCCTTCCACTGCCTTTGTGTTCTGTCTTGCGATGCTGATTGGGTTCACCTGTGTGTTCGCTCAATCGCTCGCTGATTGGTTGCTTCAGTTGCGCGAGCCAATGGGCTGATTCGGTGAGGCTGCTATTTGATTGGACGCTGAAGTCGGGTTGGATTGATGGGCGGATTCGCAGGCTGATTGGCTTGTGCTGTGGGGAGGCGGGACGTTTGCGGCGGCATCGTCTGCTCAGGTTCCGTCGTGTCTCCGCTGGCCCAACGGGAAGAAGTTGGCGGCGGCGCCGGGATCCACAGCCGCGTGGTCCAGGGAAAACGGGCAACCAGCAGCCCGCTGGGCCATACCCGGGAGCGGCCGGTATCAGCGGGGTGTTTGGGTGAAACTGAGGCGTCGGTGCGAGGCCTGATGGTGTCGATAGGGCGAGGCTGGAGGCCGCGGTGTTACTTGCAGCGGGAGGGGGCGCGGAACGTGATTGGCAAGTCTAGTTGGCGCATGCTTGATGAGTTTGCGCATATCTTGCAGATACGCATGTGCCGATTGAGGGCCACGAAGTGAACTGTTTGCGCAAGCGCCAACTGACGTCTGGCGCATGCGTACAGATATTAAGATGGCTGCCCCAGCCAATGGACCCTGAGTCACAAAGTCAATCCGTACATTTTGGGTCTTTTGTGCCCTGTGTCTCTGTTCTCGTTTGTCAAATCATTTGATTTTAAAAATAGGCTCTAAGACTTCAGGGGTCCTCACACGCGGTCAAAACCCCAACTTGCGACCATCGTGGGCACCCTCCCAGGACGCGACCATTGTGGTACTACGGTCGCAGGTCGGTGAGGACCTGTCGGGGTCATTGGGTCGCTTTGGAAGAGATGGAAAACCAATTCGTTTTTCTTTGCTTCCCAATGCTCATAGAATGTGTCTGATTCCACCCGTTTTTCCTGTTGTTGTATCACATTCTTCATAAAGTTAGATGTTATTTTTTAAAGTTGTGTCACTTGAACAATAATGCTCCAATCCTTCTGATCTTGACGTACCATGTGTCTAAAATGTAATTTTTCTCAGTTACTTGTCCAAATGCCTTGAAAAATATAGGGACTTTGGTGTTATTTTGGCCACATTTCGAGTGTTTTCTGCAATTCTAGTTGCTGCATGACAAAAGGAGTTTATCAGGGGGTTGCTTGGGATAGAGCATTGGGTCTGAGGAGAGGATAGTTTGGATAGTTTTCTCTGGAGCATTGGAAGCTGAGTGATGACCTGGTTGAAATTTATCCAATTATTGTAGTCCTGGAGAAGGTAGATTTCTTCTTCCCCCTCCCCTGTGGGAGATGTAAAAATACTACGATGCCTATATTGAACATGAGAAGGGAAAAGGAGAGAAGTGAGGCAGGTTTTTGCACAGTGCGGTGGGAGTCTGGTCCACGCTGCCAGGATAGTGGTGAAATCACCACGATTTAAGAGGGTTTTGGTTGGGCACATGAACAATAGGGAATGGGTGATGTGTATGGACCATGTGCTGACAGATGGGATTAATTTAAATGAGCATCATGGTCACCACAGACATTGTTCACCAAATGTCCTATTCCTGGGCTGCTCTGTTGGGTGATGATTCATCTCTTTTCAAGGATTGTTGTCGATGGGCAGTAAACATTTCACAGAGGTCTATCTCCAATGAATGTATTTAGAACATTTCCATGAGTTAATTCCCTGTAGAAACAGCAGTTTATCATTCAAGCTGTGTAGCCACAGCAATAATGCAAAGTTGAAGGCCATCATTACTGAATCCATTTTAATCGGCCTTCACCTTGTACAATGTTCAGTTGAGACAACAAAATCAAAATGCAACTTTTAACCTCTAGGAAAGATGAGTAATCCTCTGTACCACAGAATTATTGCTGAAAAAATATTTGGAAAATTTTGTGAATTCAGCTTCCAAAAAGGTGATGAAAAGGAACCACAACATAATTTAAAAAAATTAAACCCAGAACATTTATTCGAAGATGTTAATGACCAGGTGAAATTAGTAATGAAGAAAGCGAATGCTATGTTGGCATTCATTTCAAGAGAAATATGTACAAGAGTAAAGAGGTGTTAATGAGGCTCTATGGGGCACAGGTGAGACCTCATTTTGAGTCTTGGTGCAGTTTTGGGCCCCCTATCTGAGAAAGGATGTAATGTTGTTGGGGAGGGTGCAGAGGAGAATGACGAGAATGATTCCCAGAATGCAAAATATAATGTATGAGGAGTGTTTGACAGCTCTTGGGTTATATTCATTGGGATATCGGAAATTAAAGAAGAAATCTCATGGAGACATTTTTTATTTTGAAAGGTTTAGATAGGGTGGATGCGGGTAAGATGTTTCCCTTGGTGGGTGAATCGATGACAAGAAAATTAGAGGTTATCCATCCAAAACAGAGATTGGGAAGAACTTCTTTTGCCAGAGGGTCATGGAGCTGTGGAACTTAATGCCTCATACAGTAGTGGAAGCCAGATCACTGGGAGTATTCAAACAAGAAATAGACAAGTATCTCGTTAGTGAGGGCATGAAGGGATATGGGGAAAAGGGTGGAAATTGGAAGGAGTGTAGAGTAGCTCAGTGTGTATTTATGGAGCAGGCTCAATGGGCCTGGTGGCATGGTTCTCCTCCTTTGTTTTGGGATCTTGTTCTCATTTGAGAGAGATTATCGAAGGCAACTGATAAAAATGGAAACATTCGAGGCAATTGTTGGAGTAGGTTATTTGTTTGCCATCTCTATGTAAAAGTTCAAAATTTTCTGTCAGTTTCGATCGGTGCCGGTCCCTCCAATCCTTGATGAACATAGTCTTTCTAATATGTCATGTGTTCTTTCAGCTACAAATGATTCTCTTATTCAAACATGGCCAGAGGTTACTCATGCTTCATTTTAGTCTTGCCATCTTTTTGGGTAGTTTTTCAGTTGTAAATGTGGCAAATTCCATTTTGGGAGTGAATTTCTTGTCACATTTTTCCATGATGTATTTGAAAAAACGTTGTGTGGACTGCAGCTCTTGAATGCAAGTGAGCTGCATTTGTTGTCCTTCCAATGCCACCTGCTGCCTGACAAACCTTCAACCTGATTCCTGCCCTTTCCAAGCCTTACTCGTGTTTTCCTTGCCTCATGACCCCATCGTAACGGTGTACAGACATGCAATAAGCCACCATATAAAGGCAGGGTCTGAGACGCAGGCTTCTAATACCCCCAGATTATCTTAAAATCGCAAGATTGGATTGGCAAGAGTTGGGCATATTCCACAGATCTGACAGCTGCTGGGCTTCACGGTTGCATATGGTTCTGAAAAAAACTAGGGATTGGCGGCCTTGCAGAGATGATCGTACCCTGAACAATTCCACCGTGCCTGACTGATACAATATTCCAAATTTACAAGACTTCTCAGCAAACCTCCACAGCAAATATGCATTTGCTAAAATAGATCTAGTACCTACTTACTATTAGATTCAATTTGAGTCTCCGGATGTCACGAAGACAGCAGTGATGCTCCCATTCAGCATTCAGTCTATGAAATGCAGCTCAGACATTCCAGTGGTTTATGGACCACTAATTCAATGGCCTTGGGTTTTTTTGGTGCTTGTGTTGATCGATCAGATCCTGGTTGTAAGTGTGGATGAAGAGGAGCACAAGAGCCACCTTATCTCATTGTTTTCAAGACCTGAGGAATGTGGCATCGTGATCAATCCCAGGAAAATGTTTCTGGTGCTTCTGATCTTGTATTTTTGGGACCTAGAGTTATGCAACATGGTATTTTGCCTGATGAATGGGAAATGCGTGAATTTTGAGAATTTCTTCCCGCCATTAAGGTTGGCCAGTTGTGATGGTTTTTAAGTTGGAGGAATTTTTATTGCTGTTCCCTGGTGAATGCCACAGCATCTCTATTACCTCTTGCTGAATGACTCAAAGGATCTGATGCCTGTTTCAAAAAGACCTTAACTTTGAAAGACGATGCCGTGTATGCTTTCCATGATGTGAACACTGTTCTTACAAAGGCCACTAAGCTTGTACATCAAATGCCCAAGGCCTTGCTCTCTTACCACAGATGCATCTGTCAGTGCTGTGGGACCAGTGTTCGAACAACGAGTCTGTGGGCAATTGGAAACTTTGACATTTTTTTTCCAGCCAAGTGGTCACCAGCTCAGGAAAATATAGTACATTTCAGCAAGAACTCTTAGCTATCTATCTCGCAGTGAAATATTTCAGTTTTTAAAAAAAATATATGTATAGTTTTGTATACAGTTCAATATAATTATAGAATCGTATCCAAATGAAACTTACAATTATGAAAATAGAATAAAAAAAATAAATGGTTGAACTGTATAGAAAAGTGAGAAGAGAAAAAAGTATAAAAGATAAAAAATACAGATCTAGGTGCAAAGCTACTGTGATAACTATTCCCTCCCAAAAGGAAAGGCAGGATATTAATAAAATAGTAGAATGAAACCAACATGATAAGTTTCAACCATTAAGATTAAAGAAAAGTGGTGGTGGGGTGGAGAAGTGAATACATTAGATATCCAAACCCATATCTAAATATGGTTTCCAAACTTTGAAGTATGTATCATACCCAGTTCGAATATTATAAGTCACCTTTGCTAAGGGAATACAATTTTGCATTTCCCCACAATCAATTTTAAGATGGGATTCAGATTTCCATGGAATTGTTATACAAATCCTGGTAACTGCCAATGCGACATAAAAATAATTAATTGTTCTTTGAGAAATTGAATTAGGCTTCCAAATCATATACATTTCCCAAAAGTAAAAGCTCAGGTGTTAATGGTAAACATTATGATAATTTGTTCCAAATACTTGCCCACATTTTTCCAAAATGATGTCACCTTGAGATATCTCCAGATATAATGTATAAATGTACCAGTTTATGTGCCAATCTAAAATATGAATTTGAAAAATTAGGAATAAATTAATTGTTGTAGCTTTAAATATAATTGATGAATAAAGTTATAATTAACTAATCTATCAAAAACAATAATTATTGTCCCAACAAACGTCAGACCAGCAAAAAGAGTCAATTTCAGTTCCCAAATCCAATTCCCATCCTTCTTTTGATTTATTCAAGTTTGGATTTGGAGATTCCTCTTGAAATAGTAGATACAATTTTGAAATAAATTTCTTTGTAATTCTCTCATGAATCCCATTTTCTAATTCGATATTTCAGTTTTTTATTGGAAGGTCATTCTTTGACCATTTGTACAGACCACCAGCCTCTTCTGCATACTGCAAGTAGAAGCACACATCTCTATTTGCCCAGAGAGATTCGGCATTTGGACTTCATCCTACAATTTTCATTGGACACACAGCACATCTGAGGAAAAGTGAATGCTGTGGCTGGTGCCCTATTCAGGCTTGACATTACATAAAACTACTGCCATCGATTTCAGTGCCATGGCTCATGCACGGCACACTGATGCCGATTTCATCCAGTGAAACCAGATCAACTCTGGTCTCCATTTTCAAGATGTGATGCTGGATGAATCAGGTGAAAAGTTGGTTTGTGATTTTTTTCCCCCAACAGAAAGGACGAGGCTGTTTGTGTGGGTGGCTATGAGGCAGGAGATTTTCTCTTCACAATCTATCTCTTCCTGGTAGAAGAGCATCAATCAAACTGGTTAAGGAACATCTTACCTGGCTTCGTGTTAAACAGAATGTTGGATTATGGGCAAGGACTTGCTTGCTAAGTCAACGCCCTAAAGTCTCCAGGCACATGAAATTCAAGCTGGGGGATTTTGTTGTTTTGGATTCCCATTTCCAGCACATGCACCTTGTGGCTTGGAAGGTCCACTTCCGCCATCTCGGCAATGTACTTCTCTGCTCACGGGTGAGGACAGGACTACCAGGTGGAAGGACGAAATTCCTATCATCGGCATCTCTGCAGAGACAATTGCTTGGGCTTTTGTGGATCATTGGATTCCATCTTTTGGTGTTCTGGGCACAATTACAACAGATCGAGGGTCTCAGTTCGAGTCAGCATTGGTCTGAGCTCTCACTGATCCTCTGGTCACTACCTGAATTACGGCTAAGCATTTCAGGCCAACAGCTTCTTTGAGCATTTTCATTGACGATCGAAAGCACCATTGACAGCAGGTGGCAAATCATCTACATGAAGCGAACGTTTGCCCATGGTTCTTCTTTGCGTGACTACAGCTCTGAGGGCAGATCATAGATGTTTAGTGGTAGAGCTAGTCTATGACTGTATGCTGACCTTGCCAGGTGAGTTTGTGAATCTGAGTCCAAACACAGTGCTCCATGAACAGGTCAGTTTTCTTGATTTTCTTTGAGAAAATGAGATAACTCTGATGTTCTCCTATGTGGCAGCATCTTCTGCAGTGGATGTGCCAAATGATTGTCAAGACTGTACTCGTGTGTTTCTTTGACATGATGTTGTTCGTAAACCACTTTAGCTCATTTACGATGGTTCTTTCCAGGTCTTATGACACCATTCATAGTGTTTTGTTATTGACAGGAATGGAAAAGGTAACACTGTTTCCAACAACAGGTTGAAGCCAGTGTATTTCGAATGTCCACATTCTGCATCAGGGCCAGAGCAAAAGGACCAGTCGTACCCCTGCATCGCCTGTCTTCCAGTATCATACGAGATCAGGTGAACTGTCAACCCTCCAGACCATTAGACTGGGGACAGTTCCATTCAGTCGCCTCCTTGCATGGCTCGGAGGCTGGAGGTGGTGGGGGGAAGGGGGCTGTCACGGTGATGCATCTGCCTGCTTTGGGAACGGTGCCATTTGCCGCTGATGATGTATTTGAAGCATCGCGCTGGAGGAATAGCCCATGTGTCCGAGTGTGTTAAACATCAGTGTATGGATGATGGATCTCCGATGCAGGAGGAGTAGAGAGAGAGGGTCAGGATTACAATGTGGCAATGAGCCAATGAGAAGGTCAAAGGGGTTTGGCTGGGTGGTCTTTCGGGAGTTGAAGAATGCAATGTTGTGTCTGAGGAGGATAAAGAAGGTCGACTCCATTGTCTTCTGGAAGAAACGAGTGAGGGTATTCTTTAATTGTTTGTATACGATGGTATATCAGTGCCATTACAAATCTAACCCTTCCCTACCTCACACTCATTACCCTCTTTTATTTTTCCATCCATGTATCTTAGAGTGTTTTGAATGTCCTTATTGTACCAGCCCCCACCTCCACCCCAGCAATGCATCCCAGACCCTCACTGCTCTGTAATTTTTTTAAAACTTGTTTAGATGATAAAATCAAAAGATGAATGAAGTTCTACTGCTTCATCTCGTGATCTCATCATCATTTCTTTGCAGATTATGTTTGTCTTAAATAGACACTATGAAGGAGAGGGGGAAGGGTGGATCCCTTATTATATCTGCTGTGCAAATACTGCGAGCTGCATTGTTACACCTCATAGCAACACATGTAACACCTCATCATCAGATTTTTAAGAATACCGGGGAATATTAATGATCTAAAATGCCCAAACTGGGGAAATAAGTCGAGATAAATGCCTCGTATTCCCAAATCGGAATGCACTTTGGAAGGCATCATTGGGTTTTTGTGACTTGCTCGTGAACCAGAACTTCTCTTACATGGGTTCTTGCTCCTAAGACCATTCTCTTGCTTCCATTTCAATGAAGTGGCTACTTTCCCTTCCTGGCTCCCATGTAAGCTCGCTCTGGCTTCTTTTGTACTGACTGTCATTATGTTGTTGCAAAGTATTGTCCATCCATCTTTTCTCAAAATCTGAACTAATCCGTACCAATTCACGAAATATTGATGCTCTCCATTTATTGACTTTCTTGATTTGAGTTTCTTCCTGTCCAACATGGTTCGACAGTGGATGGCACAATCGCAACTCTGTTGCGCTGCCAGTGATAGGGATGGGGTTCAAATCCTGCTCTCTCTATGAGGAGTTTCTATGTTCTCCCTGTGTGTGCATAGGTTTTCCCCAGGGTGGGGGAGGGGCCTCCAAATTTTTCCCACTGTTCAAAAAGTATGGGGGTGTTGAAGGTCAACTGGGAAGCACAGGCTTGTGGGCCTAAAGGGTCTGTTACTGTGTTGTATCTAATCTTAAAGTATCGCATTGACTCTGATATGTCACCAATGTAAATCTTGGTAGTAATGGTGTTCATGATTCTGCTTTGTCTTGATCTCTGCGGCTATTGGCCTCGTCTCTCATGTGAAACCCTATAACTTGGATGATTTTGAATTACCTAGTTGTAAGCAGTATATTTGAATGAATAGCTTTGCTAATTCCTCACCATGTTCATGTTTAAAGTCTATCTATCCTTGTCTGCCCAGGCTGGACTGGAAAATTGTAAATGTTACTCCACTCTTTAAGAAAGAAGAGGCAAAAGACTGTAAATTTTAGACCACATCTTCACATAAAAAAAATAATTATCACATAAATTATGTTATCTCTTCCAAACAAATACAAGTTTTCATTTTGCCAACGATTCATATTTAAATCCACATCATTTTTCCACGAAATAACAATACATTCCCCAACCAATGCTAATGCGAACCGAATAAACTCAATTTGAGATTTATCCATTCTTAAACCCATTGTTAAAGTTGTAATATACCCCATTTTTAAAAAAAGCAGTGGATCTAACATTAAAGTAGTCTCTAATAAATCCGCCTTAAACTCTTTAATTTTTATCCAAAAAGACTTATTTATCACACAACCAGACAGAATTGGAAAAAAAAAGTACCAATTTGAGTCCCACAATTAAAACATAAATCTGAATGACTAAATCCATATCTTTTTAACTTTTCTGGTGTTTAATTCAACTGATGTTGAAAATTGTAGTTCACCAAATTTAGTCACACTCTCTTCACACATAGTAGTCCATCCTTCTTGGGATAATTCTAAGGATAAATCTTTCTCCCATTTAAGCTTTGATTTATCTCAATCTAGATTACCCATTTTCTCTTGCAAAAAATAATACATTTCTGAAATAAATCAATTTCTGCCTCATTTACAATTAAATTTTAAATTTAGTTAACTTAGGCATGTTCGATTCCCGCCCAAAACTCTTCACTACTGGAGCATGTACTTGAAAATATGCAAGTAAAGAATTTAACGGTACCTCAATATTTTCCTGAAGCCAAACATAAGAAAAAATATCCCATCTTCAAAACAATCTGCTAACACTTGAACACCTTTCATCTGGCAAATCTTTAAATACTGAGATTACCCATAGAGAAGGATATGTATTTATCCTGATGTAATGGAATTTGTAATGAAACCTTATCTCCAGTTGCTATTGACAGATTTCTTTTATACCAAGTATCACATAAATGTCATCATACTGCCACATTATAATAATGCAAAAGACGAGGAGTCCATCTAAATATACATTGATGTATAATAGAATGAGAAATCTGTGCTAATAACACTTTAACCCAGTGTGGAGGTTGATTAACATCGAACATCCTATTAATAAATTTTAACTGATAATAAACTAATAATTTAATGAATAATTCTGAAAATGAGGCCATTGTCATCCCTAATGCATATTGCCATGTTAAATTTTGCAACAATACTCTAGCCAATGAACCTTTCTATAAAAATATTCTGATTGCTACATAACTCTTTAAAAAATATGTTTGGACACAAACATGGAATTGATTGAAAAAGATATTGAATTCAAGGAAAAATATTCATTTTTAATACAATTCACATGTGCCATTCATGTCAAAGGAAGATCTTTCCATTTAATTAAATCAGCTTGAATTTTATCAATAGAGAAACATAGTTAAACTTACACATAATCCACATCAACCATTACCTTTAAATATTTAATTTTCTTAGTCCATCTAAGCTGTGTAATCTGTTTACAAGCAGGATAATCTTCCTGTGTAATTGGTAATATGTTCCTCTTATCCCGATTAACCTTATAACCAGACATTTTTCCATATTGAACCAAACAGGTTTGTCGATGTCATAATGATTACTGAGGATTTGTTAAATATATTTGTACGTCATCTGCAAACAAATTAATCTTACGTTCCTCTTCATTTATTTTAATCCCACTAATTTTATCATTTTGTCTTATAGCTTGGGCTAGTGGTTCTATCACCAATGGTGACAAAGGACAACCTTGGCTTGTGGAGTGTGTTAAATTAAACGTATCTGAAATTTGTCCATTTGTCACCATACTCACCAAAGGCCTTTTATACAAGGCTTTAAAACAACAAGGTAAAAAAGTTCCAAACTTAAATCTTTCAAGTATTTTAAATAAAAAGTACCTTTCAACACGATCAAAGGCTCGATTAAACGTGTTAAATACTTCGCAAGTCTATTGGCCAATACCTTAGTTACTAACTTATAAACTACATTTAATAAAGATATTGGTCGATATGAGGCAACTTTCAATGGGGCTCTTTCTTTTTTGCAATAACTAAGTCTAGGTCTACAAAAGGATTCTGGAAATGCTTTTGCTCTTCTGTAGCTTATTTAAGAACATCCACCAAAACAGGAGACAAGACTTCATAAAATTCTTTATAAAACCCTCCTGTAAACCCATCTTCTCCAGGTGATATTCAATATCGCTTCTTCAATTTCTAAATCACTGAAAGGAACTTCCAATTCTGTCCTATCTTTATCGTCCAAAACTGATACGTTCAAACTACCTAAAAAAGACTCAACACGTTCCTCATCCTGACTTACTTCAAAAGGATATAAATTCTGGTAAAATGAGTGAAATTCATCATTCATTTCCTGAGGTTTAAAAGTAACTCCTGATTTATTTCTTATCACATTTATTGTCCTTGATGCCTGTTCAGTCTTTAATTGCCGAGCGAAAACCTTATGTTCTCTTTCTCCTAACTCATAATAACGCTATTTGGATCATTGTATTAATTTTTCATATTTATATGTTTGCATTATATTATAACAGATTCAACTGAATCAAAAAAGTCTTTTTATCCACAGTCGAATTTCGTTGGAATTCCTTCTCTCAAATTGTTATTTCCTTCTCCAAATTTTGCCTCTCTGCCAAATGCTGTGTCTTAATTCTTGCAGTATAATTGATTATCAGACTTCTTAAATAACCTTTTAAAACATCCCACAAAACAAATTTACTTTGTACTGAATATGTATTAATTTGCAAATAAGACTGAATATGGTCTTTGATATAACTTAGAAATTTTGGTTGCTTCAATAACATCCCATTAAACATTCACCGATAAGGGGTGTGTACATTATGCAAACCAGAACATGTGCAGGTGCACAATCCTTTATCCAGAACCCTTGGGGGGGGGGGGTCACTGTGTTCTGAATTTCAGATTTTTCTAGATTTCAGAAACCCAGATTTAAGCCCACCCAAATTGTGTTGCTGTATCCACCCCCAATCACTTCCAGTCATGCTGCCATTTTCCCCCCACCCCTCTCCCTCCTGCCTCGCACTGCCGTCTCTCTCCCTACTTGCTGGTGTTTGGAACTTTCCGGATTTTAGATGTCCAGATAAAGGATTGTGTACTTCTACTTAACAATGAGGAATGATCAGACAAAATCCTACTCTTATTCTCTGCATGTATAAATCTACCCTGTAATTGTACTAACATTAAGCAAAAGTCAATTCTCAAAAAAGGATAATGTCTGGGTGAATAAAGAGAAAAGTTATTCTGTCAGATTTAATTTCCTCCATATTTCTACCAAATTCAAATCTTTCATTGAGTCTAACATCCATTTTGCCATTTTGGTTCTTTGTACAGTTTTGGAAATTTATCGAACACACAATTAAAATCCCCACCAACCAAAATATTTTCATTAGCTTGACCCAGATTCAAAAAAGTTTCAGAAATAGCGTCTTCATCATTTTCATTGGGTGGATAAACATTCATCAAAGTCCATGCTTCAGCAACAAATTTACAATTCACCAACAGCTCTAGACCCAATGTGGCAGAGAATGATTCCAACTGAAACGGTATCTTCTTATGAACCAAAGTAGCAACACCTCGAGCTTTCAAATTAAATGAAGATGAAAAACATGTCCGACCCAATCTCTCTTCAATTTCATATGTTCTTTCTCAGACAAATGAGTTTCTTGCAAAAAGGCAACATCAACCTTCATTTTCTTTATTTATGCCAATATTCCCTTCCTTTTCATTGGATTATTAAGTCCTTTAACATTGAAGGTCACAAAATTTAAATGAGCCATAACTTAATTTCCTCCTGAGATTGACACTTCACACAGCAATTACAATTAGATATAAATTTTTTAAAAACCCAAACCCCCTTTCAAACAATAAGAAACCACTGTAAAAAAATGTAAACACCTAAGAGCCAAAGAGTCGGACCCCCCCTCTGTGGACCAGGTGCAGTCAATACCACAAGTGGCAGATGACTTTAGAAGTAGTAGAGTCAACCACCACCCCCCAACTGACCATTAAAACCCATCAGTCATCCCAGTGATAACACCCACATTGAGCTTGAGCTTCATCTTCAACATCATTCACCGATTCCTATTCCCTTCCCAATCTTATCCTCGGGCATTTTCCCCATCAATTCCTTCAAATCTGGGAAGGAATTTGCAAAAGATAATGCACCATAAGGACTCTCAAAACATTGAGACTGATCTCGCCCATAAATCACCTTAAATATAATCGGATACCAAAAAGTAAACTTATACCCTTTCTTCCACAGCACTGCTTTGACCAGATTAAACTCTTTCCATCACTTAATAATCTCCTGACTTAAATCAGCTTAAAATAAAACCCTATTGCCTTGATACATCGTAGGGCTTTGATCAAGGCGACTTTCTGATCCGCAAGCCACAATATAATTTCTCTATCCTGATATCACAAACATCTTAAAAGAACCGCTCTTGACATTTGACCCAGAAAAGGTTTTCTCCTTCACGCCCTATGAGCCCGATCTCAAAAGACTCGACTCCAAACATCTCTGGAATCCATTTCCAAAAATAATTTTACAGGATCTGAACCTTCAATATCTTCCGGCAGACCTCGCACTCCTCCTGACCCGCCGCCAGGCCAAACAACTTGAGGACATCTTGCATCACTGGATGCGCAGAGGATGTGGATGTTTCTTCCAGCTTCTCCCGAGTTCCACGTTGAGGATTCGGATCTATCTCTAACTGCTCCCGAGGTTCCTTCTGGAAGGTCAGCCTTGCTTCTTCTGCACTTTTTACAGGTTGAAAACCTAGGTTTTTTCTAAGTTGCTGGTAATGAAATGGTATTGTATGTACTTACCAGTACAGGCATGGGATGGCCCACCCTCCTGATGTCATCCTCTCCTCGACTCCTCCCTAAACTCCTCCACTGTGACCCGGCCATAAAGGTCGAGCCACCTCTTCCATCCCTTCACTTCCCTCATTTGGACCCGGGCCTGCAGTCTTGTGATTAATAAAGCCTATCGTTCCCCTCATTCTTTGTCTCTGTGATTATAGGGGCAACTGGCAGTGCCCAACACTGCTTTTTTCCTTTCTTCATTTCCAGAATCCTACTGTAGTAAATTACTGTTCAAAACATTGATAAAAATCAAAAAAGTCACTACAGTTCGAGTATTGAACAGTTTAGTCAGGGAGAGGTGTCTTCTCACGTCATTTTCCGATGCCATTCTTCCACGACAATCCCCTCTCCCCTCAGCTGACCCCTTGAACACCATCAAATCCGTGGACTCTAGGCAGCCCTGCAGCTGTCTTCCCTCCCGTGACCACCTTCTTGTTGTCCTGATCTAATAAGTGTTGTGAGCAATTTTAGCACCCATTTCTAAGAGAGGATGTGATGGCCCAGAGGTGATTTACAAAAATGATCCTGGGGATGAGAGGAATAATGTTGGAGGAGCATTTGATGGTTCTGGGTCTGGACTCGCCTGAGTTTAGAAGGATGAGGCAGGACCTTATTGAAATCTGATGAATAGTGAAAGGGCTGGATAGAGAGGATTTTGCCAGTCGTGGGACAGTTTAGGACCAGTGGGCACAACCTCAGAATAAAAGGATGTCTGCTTAAAACGGAGATGGAGAAACATTTTCATCAAGAAACTCCTCCTCCACACCCCCCCCCCCACCCCCCGGATCATATTCCACTTAATCCCTGTGCCAGAAGTGCTCTGTTAGTAAGGGATTACTTAATGTGGTATGTGATTGGAAAGAAAAAGTTTGAAAACCACTGTTTTAATTTTCTATTTACGTCATTGACTTGTTCTGTGCGTGGTTTCATAACTCCAGAGGAAATGGGCCACTGACAGTTTTTCTAAAGCAAAATATTTCCTTCACAATTGGGTCCACTGCAGTCTTTCTCAGCCTTTTTTCCCATTCATGTGCCACTTGAAGAAATCTCTTACTCATTTTTCGACACTCCAAGGAATAAAGTCCCAACCTGTTCAACCTTTCCCTGTAGATCAACTCCTGAAGAACTGGCAGCGTCTTAGTAAATCTTCTCTGCACTCTTTCAATCTTACTAATACCCTTCCTGTAGCTAGGTGACCAGAACTGCACACAATACTCCAAATGTGGCCTCACCAACATCTTATCCAACCTCACCATAACTTCCCAACTCTTATTTTCAATATGTTAATTAATGAAGGCCAAGATGACAAAAGCTGTCTTTAGAACCCTGTCGTCCTGTGACACCACTTTCATGGAATTATGTAACTATGTTTTATCTCTTGTTGCAGATTTGTATAACTTCTCTGTTCAATTTCATAATGTTGACTTCTGGACTATTTTATTGTGCCCCTTGATCTAGAAAGTTCTGGCAGAGCAAAACAATTTTGTTTTCTTTTCTCAAGTCAAATTTTGTCACATTGATCCAAAAACAAGTATTTTTACCATTCCTTCATTTCAGATTCTCTGCAGCTGTCGTATTGAACCTCACAGTGACGGCATTGTGTTTGTCTTGTTTATCCTTTCCCCCTCCATGCAGACAGATGTGTTGATCAAAGAGTGGACTCCACTCATCCAGCACCACTGCCATTTCTGCTGCTCGGGCTTTTCATCCCACGTATTCAATTTGTTATTTCCCCTCTTCTTTTTCTCAGCAAAGAGAATCAGGTTTATTTGATCATCTTTCTGAATCCCAGTGAAAGATTATCGACCTGAAGGTTTTAACTCCGATTATTTTTTCCAGTAGATGATCTGCTGAGTATTCTCAGCATCGAGTTTTTATTTTACTGCCTTGGTGTATTACTGAGTGCTTTGAATGGGAGAAGAAATATGGGTTGGGTTAAGTGGATATGTCAAGATCATGGAATGGGTTTAGAAAAATAGACGTAAAAGGGGAGGGCTCATGGAAATAGTTAATTCATCTTTTCGATTTTTGGAGTCTCCTGCCGGGAAGCTTGGGATACTCACGGGACTTAAATCAAATCCACTGGCAGCAAACTCTTAATGATGTCCCACCTTGTCCTGTGGAGCCCAGCACATATAACCATATGACAGTTTACAGCACGTAAACAGGCCATATCGGCCCTTCAAGTATATGCCAGTTCACATGAACAACTGCACTAGTTTTCCCCTCCAATACTCTGGCCATATCCCTCCAACCCCCTCATATCCATGTACACATCCAACCTCTTAAATGACAGAAAAGACCCTGCCGCAATTATCTCTTCTGGAAGATCATTCCATTCTGCCACCACTCTCTGAGTGAAGAAGCATCCTCTCACATTCCTCCTAAAATTTGCCCCTTACTTTGAAATCAGGCCCTCTTGTTCCAACCACCACTGCCCTCAGGGGAAAGAGTCTACTCACATCCAGTCTATCTATTCCTTTCATAATTTTGAATACCTCTATCATAACCCCCTTCATCCGTCTACGTTCCAATGAATAAAGTCGCTGTCTCCTTAATCTTTCTCTGTACTCTAGATGTTGTAAGCCACGTAACATTTTTGTAAATCTTTTCTGCACCCTCTCCACCTTATCTATTTCATTCCTATATTTGAAGAACAGAACTGAAAACAATTCTCCAAACCTGGCCTCACCAATGCCTTAAACAGTTGCAGCATCACTTTCCAGCTATACTCTAGTCTATGCTATGATTTATGAAGGCCAACAGACCATATCTCAGGTTAAGACCCACTGTCTTAACGTCCCTCATATGCAAGATTTTGCCTCCCATCTGCACAATTTCTGGGCTTTCTCCAAGGTTGATCTTGTCATGAGAAACCATCAGATCCCATCCATAAGGAAGATATTCCTAAAATGGTGATTATTATCCCTTCTGGGCTTTTTGAATGTCTTTGGATGCCTCTTGAGTTGCAGAATGCTGTTCAAACTTGCCAGCGGGTTATAGACACTTTGGGCAGAGATTTAGAGTTCCCTTACATCTACTTGGATAACATCTGGTAAAAACAATGGCATCACGAATATTCTGTCCAGACCGACTGAATATCATATTCAGTGTTACATTGATATTCCTGAATTAGCCTGTGTCCAGGCAATGGACCCCGATATTCAGGCAAACAGTACGGCCATTACTAACCTGGACATACAGCAGGGGGCAGCACAACTGGGTGGCCAACCTTACTTTGTGACATGTTTTTGGGCTACATTAGACCAATGTTTCCTGCATTTTGGAGGAAACACCTCATTGACCAGATACACAGCTTATCTCATCTGTCTATCAGAACATCTGTCATGCACATGTCAAATAAATATGTATAGCATGGACTGAGAAAAGGCATCATGCAATGGATTTGTACGACTATCTCCTGCCTCACTGCCAAAATTCAGTGCCACACTAAGGCACCTCTTCAACATTTACTGACAGTATGCAGGCAGTTGGAACATGTGCATGTGGACCTGCTTGGACCATTGCCAGAATCTCACAACATGAGATACATTCTAACAGTTGTAGAACATTTCACGTGCTGGCCAGAGGCCGTCCCGTTGCCATCCAGTGACACTGACAAAAGGGCCAGAGCAATCATCGTCAACTGGATGGCCAGATTTGGTTTTCCCACGTTAACTCAGTCCATGGAACACAATTCACCCACGTTCCCACCGGCAACTGAAGTCCACTTTTAAGGCCCGACTCACTGGTCCCAATTAGGTTGATGAGTTGCCATGCATTCTTTTGGGAATGCGCACAGCTTCAAAGCAAGATATATCTGCATTGTCCGCAGAGATGGTTTATGGTCTGGTCCTTACAGTTTCATGGGACATTCATTTTTCAACCAACTCTGATCTGAACATCCTTCAGCAGCTCGACATGGTATCGTGATCAGCAAAGCTCTTCCTACCAATTGGCTTGGATCCCCTTAACAGAATGTGCCCCACCACTCCTGGACGCTGATTTTATATTTGTGCGCAGACAGGACCCAGAGGTGCTGTTACAATGACCGTATGAGGGCTTTTTCTGCGTGGTGAAGAAGGATAGGTTTGAGTATACTTTGGACATTAGGGAACATTCACAGCTGTTTAGTTTGGACAGACACAACCCTGCCCATGTGGATCCCGCTTCACCCATTCAGTGCCACCAGCCCAGACAATGAGGGTGTCCACCTAAGGTGCATGCAGCTGGTGTTTTACTTTCTGGCGACGGTTCTGGGGGGGTGTAGCAGCTGTGTAGCGGGCCGAGAGGGCAAGGTTCTTTGGCGGGCACATGAAATCATAAGGCAGACAGCTGGGAACTCATCCATTTAATTGACCGCATGCACGTGGTGCTGCGTGCCGAGAAAGGGCACGTTGATCTGTGATTTCCCCTGCCGCAAGGTACGGGACACTCACAGGACTTAATTTAAACCTGTGGTCCCGTGGATCTGCAGCAAACTCTTAAATGATGTCGCACCTTGACCCATGGAGCCCGGGACACGCTGTAAATAGAAGAAACCTGTAAAGAATTAATAAAGCAGTCTTGTGTTGACTAACCTGGTATGTGTGTGTGTGTGTGTGTGTGTGTTGCTTTAGTAGCTCTATTGAAGTAGCTGCTACATATATAAATATTTGGGAGATTCTCGCACTTACAGGATACTTTTCAACCATCTCACAGCCTGTGGGAAGAAGCTATACCCCAGCTTATAAGTCCTGATTTTGATGATTGACGTGGTTAAAGATGCTGTTCACTAGTTCAAAATGATCTTTGCACTATTCCTTGAGTCCGATTTGAACAACACTCCTAGTGAATGTCATCTACAGAAAAAGGGAGACCCCAGTGATCCTCACCACTCTGCATTATTGCTGTCTGATGCTTTACAGCAACTAGATCATCCAATGGTGCAGCCAGACAGGAGACTCAACAGCGCTCCTGTAAAATCTCAGGATGAGAGCCATTGGCCTTGACCTCCTCAGCCTCCTTGGGAAGTGTAGACACTTCCTGACCGATAAGGAGGTGTGATTGTTTTGTGTATTAATACATGTGCTGTATCGATGGGAATTTTATGTGATTGTATTGTCTATTCTTGCTCTTTAACAATATTTACTGGATAGAAGTAGTCATTGTACTTTAGGATGTACAATCATGTACAGATTGTCCTTAAATAGCCATTTGGCCCAGATGTCTATTCAGTCCAAGAATACTTTCGATCTCTGGAATATTTTGAACAATAACACCATTCATTCTTAAACAAACATTGTTTTTAATTTTCTTTAAACAAAAAAAAACAGGATCAAACTTTAACTTATCACTATTAACAGCCTTCCATTACCGCCTTCTAATTTTAAGCGCAGGTGCATTTAATGTGCATAAAATTCTTTGACACAACTCCAAGTTCACCAGTGTCTATCAATTCTTATACTGTGCACAGAATTCAACATTTATGAATTTTTACCAAGCTCTGGTGCTTAAAAGTAAATATTTACCCTCCAGGAAGGTTCTTCTTGGTTTCAGAGAGGGATTTCCTGCTCATTGGACACACATAAACTGATTCCCTCTGATCAGCCACTTTGGTGTCTTGCCAAAGAAACTTGACCAATCAGGATATTCCAAATGATAACCTCTTCTGCAGGGCACCATTGATCTCCTTTTGTTTCCCTTATTTCAGGTAAAACATAATTTCTCGCCAGCCATTTCCTCTTGTATGGACAACAAAGTTTTTCAACAGGCTGAACTGAGAACTCACAACCCATCTTCAAAACAAGATGCCAGCTTGCCATCTCTATCTCTCTCTCTCTTTCTCTCTCTCTCATTCTTTTTAGAAAAAGCCTATTTGGTCTCTCCTCTCTGCTTGCAAAACCTTCTTAGAACAGCAAACTGGTACCAGCCAGATGACTGCACTGGACCCAAACTTCTGAGTCCATTCATCTGTTGCTTTAAAAACAATAATCCATTTACACCTGCTTTTGAAATTCTTTAGTAAAACAGTCTCCTTGTTTTGTCTTTGCAAAGGCTCTTGGTGCCAGAATGACTCACTCTCAGCAAAGCTCTTGCATTTTAAATAAGAGCTGTTTTGTGCAGTGTATGTGTTTGCTTGTGACCTAAACGACTCCTCCAATCCATCTCTTTCAAAAACATCTCTATATACAATGTAAAATATATAATCTGTCACAGGAGAGATGCAGCAGAGGAGTTGTGATAAAATCAATGGTGTCCTTCCAAAAAAAAAGTGGGAAGATGTATAATCTGGTGAGTGGAGTTTGTAATAGTTTGAAACTTGAACCTCTATCTCTATTTCAGGAGACAATTTACTGTCATGTAATTAAAAAGTGCCAGAAAAGTGAAAATTGCTTTTTTCCTGCTATAAGGCAGACAGACTCACCTCTGGCAGAAATTGCCTGAAAAGCCTCTTGCAGTCAGAGAAAGACTGAGTGCTTTCCCCCCCCCCCACCACCTCAAACCCTGGGCCAAGTCACTGAGGGTCTGTGGATTCTCTTTCAATGCTCACAGACCATCCAAGTCATTGGCAATGTGAGCTCCAGTTTTGAACCTCTGACATAATTAGGAACCATTTAGCACTCACTCGTATCCCAGGACTGATACCTGACACCCTTTTAGCCAGTTTAGACCCAGTCTCTAGCATTCCACAGCCTGGTGTGAGTTCCTTGACTGCTATGTCCAGAAGCCCGCAGCCTGCGTGGGTTCCTCTCTTGAAGTCACCAACAGGAGACTTCTTAGTTACAAATTAACTAAGAGGAGAATCTCACATGTCTAGAGGGATGGAAAGGGCATTATTACAAATTGAAGCCTTATATTTGAATATTCAGGTGCCAAATTTGCAAATGCATAGAATATATATTTCTCAAGCTATTTGTAATCTTTTTCCAAAGGAATACAACCTTGAATATTTGCATGTCATCTTGGAATCCCTAAAAATATATGTATATCTTATTTCCAAGTAAGTGCAATACATGTCCTCATCACCGCTAACGTTAATTTAACAAATTTCAATTGATATATTAATAGATTTAATTTGGGCCTTGTTCCTTCAATATTTCCTAATAAAAATAAGGTCAGATTCTGCGGAAAAACATCTCCTATAACTTGTTCCATTAATATTGTAATTCTCCCCAAAAAGATCTTGCATTAGGACAAAAATAAGTTTAATGCAAGAAAGTTGCGACATCTTCTCCACACCTAAAACATTGATCTGATAATTCTGATTTTATTCTATTCAATTTCACTGGTGAAAGAAGTAACTGAAGAAGAAAAACTAGTCGTGAATTCCTTCCTCACTGCTGCAGTGTGGAACTCTGGTCAATAGATCCAAAATGCTGTGTTGAAGTGAATTAATACAATTCCCCTGGATCACGTGATCTCTATTGCCAAATCAGCTTCCTGAGGAGCTTTTCAAATCCAACAGCCTGAGTCACCTGACTCCAGGTGCAGCTTTCAGATAAATTCCTTGCTGAAAACTGCTACATGACTGATGTAAAAACAATTATACTGAACTTATTTATATCTTGCATTGAGATCCTTATATGGATATATATATTTGCCAATCAATTACAATATTCAGATCCATTTCCCACCTTTGTCTCAACTTATGAACTTCTCATTTAAAAGTTCCTACTTGTAATAAAGAGGACATCATCAAATAATTTTTTTTTAACACTTCCTCATATAAGGAGTTCTATTTCAGTACAACATGGTTGGTCCTAACTTATCCTTCAAATATGCTCTTAGTTGGAAATAGCAAAAGAAATTGCGATAAGTTATATGATATTTATTTCTCAGTTGGTCAAATGACATTAATTGACCTCTTTCATAACAATCTTCAACATCTATAATCCCCTTACAAAACCAACTATCCAGAAATTGATGATCCTTTGAAAAAGATACGAGGAATTTGAATCAAAGCAATTCTGGGTGATATACATCCACTTGTCCGTGAACTACTCTTTGCAGATGATGCCGCTTTAATTGCCCATTCAGAGCCAGCTCTTCAGCACTTGACGTCCTGTTTTGTGGAAACTGCCAAAATGTTTGGCCTGGAAGTCAGCCTGAAGAAAACTGAGGTCCTCCATCAGCCAGCACCCCACCATGACTACCAGCCCCCCCCCACATCTCCATCGGGCACACAAAACTCAAAACGGTCAACCAGTTTACCTATCTCGGCTGCACCATTTCATCGAATGCAAGGATCAACAACGAGATAGACAACAGACTCACCAAGGCAAATAGCGCCTTTGGAAGACTACACAAAAGAGTCTGGAAAAACAACCAACTGAAAAACTTCACAAAGATTAGCGTATACAGAGCCGTTGTCATACCCACACTCCTGTTCGGCTCCGAATCATGGGTCCTCTAGCGGCATCACCTACGGCTCCTAGAACGCTTCTACCAGCGTTGTCTCCGCTCCATCCTTAACATTCATTGGAGCGACTTCATCCCTAACATCGAGGAACTCGAGATGGCAGAGGCCGACAGCATCGAATCCACGCTGTTGATGATCCAACTGCGCTGGGTAGGTCACGTCTCCAGAATGGAGGACCATCGCCTTCCAAAGATCGTGTTATATGGCGAGCTCTCCACTGGCCACCATGACAGAGGTGCACCAAAGAAGAGGTACAAGGACTGCCTAAAGAAATCTCTTGGTGCCTGCCACATTGACCACTGCCAGTGGGCTGATATCGCCGCAAAATGTGCATCTTGGCGCCTCACAGTTTGGCGGGCAGCAACCTCCTTTGAAGAAGACCGCAGAGCCCACCTTACTGACAAAACACAAAGGAGGAAAAACCCAACACCCAACCCCAACGAACCAATTTTCCCCTGCAACCGCTGCAACCATGTCTGCCTGTCCCGCATCGGACTTGTCAGCCACAAACGAGCCTGCAGCTGACGTGGACATTTACCCCTCCATAAATCTTTGTCCGCGAAGCCAAGCCAAAGAAAGAAAGACATCCACTTACACCAATTTCATAATTTATTTTATTCCATATATTAATCAAATGTTTCAAAAATTGTGTATCTTTATCACCAACCATTAATTTTGATTCCCACTTGTACATAAATTCTTCTGCTTTTCCCTCTCCTATTTTATTTGATTCTATTTTAACCCTTTCAAAAAAAGAAGCAAGAAATCTCATTTGAGCTGCTCCATAACAATTTTTAAAATGAGGAAGCTGCAGTCCTCTCAATGCGGAATTTGCATTGGGTTATTTGTAACATGGAATTCAATCGGAAATGGGTTCACGTGACATAAAACCACGATGCAGAATGTTTTCTAAGAATGGAATACAAGAGGAGGGTTCACTAGGTCTCCAGCAGGATATAGATCACAAGATATAGGAGCAGAAGTAGGCCCGTTGAGTCTGTTCCACCATTCTTCCACTCACCCCCACTGCCCAGCACTCTCCCCGTTACCCTTAATTCCTTGATGTATCAAATATCTGTTAATCTCTGGGTTTCACGACCCACTGACAAAATCAATTTTTCCACATTTGTTTTAAATTGACACCCTTTTATCCTGAAATTATGCTCTCCTGTCCTAGAATCCCCAACCATGGGAAACATCTTTGCCATATGTACTCTGTCCAAGCCTTCCAGCATTTGAAATGCCTCTGAGGTCCCCCTTACCTTTCTGTACTCCAACTAGTAGTCAAAGAGTCGACAATTCACTAACCCTTTCATTCCTGATATCATTCCAGTAAATCATCTCTGACCTTCTCCAACACCAGCACATCTTTTCTCAAATATGGCACCCAAAACTCTAATTCTGATTGAATGGAAAGGGAATTCTCCAATGACACAAACACAACGGTTACATGATATTATGTCTTGTTGATATTTACCACTCGGGAAGGTTCTTGTTGGTTTTCAGATAGAGGTGTGTTGTTCAGGGAAGCATTAGTGTTTTGGTGACTCAACGTACCAGCATCTGAAGTCTGTTATCTCTTCAGAAAAGCTTGATAGCTTACCCCACTTCTAATTCTAAGTGCACGTGTGTGTAATGTGTGTGTAAGTTCAGAAAGGTTTTTTGGTTCACAGTCCAATCTCACTTCTCATTCCTCCAAGTTCACTAGTTGCAGGCCATTCTTATACTGTGCACAGAATTCAACATATATAAAGTTCACCAGATTTGGTGCTAGAAAGGTAAATAATTACTGTTCAGGATGGTTCTTGTTGGTTTTCAGAGAGTGGTGTATTGTTCATGGAAGTATTAGGGTGTGTTTGACTCGACATACCAGCATCTGAAGTCTGTTATCTCTTCAGGAAAGCTCTGATAGCTTTAGCATGGAGCAGAGCTGAGCCACAACTTTGCAGGTATTTAAGGGAGTGTGTGGGCAGGGTTTGTTCTGGACCAACAATCTCACAAAATTACTCTGCTTGAAATCAAGATTCAAACCATATTGAGGAATACAACAGGAATTGTTCAACAAGAGCCTTGTGTTCCCTGAGGAGTTTTCTTTCAATAGTGGAAATTATTTTTTTTTAAAGGCCCATTAATCTTCCTGATACAGATCTTTGTATTTAACTTTCAGGTTGCTATCTGTTGTTAACTTGGAGGCCTTTAATGGGGTGTCTGGGTGGAATCTGCTTTAACCAAGCAGTTCGCTGGCAATTTTCCAGCTGTAGAATGCAGTGCAGTTGCTTGAAAGTTTAGCAAGTGGGATTATGATGTGAAACTGCAAGTCACAGCGTCATTTTTGTTTTTGAAAATGCCAATGTGTAAATTTTAACTGGTCTCCTTGGTTTGTTTAAATTTACAGAGGAGACGTTGGGTCAAGCTGAGAAGACAGAGTTGGATGCCCATTTGGCAAATCGGCTGGGCAAAGGAAAAAGCACAAAATGAGGTACTTAAAAAATAATGAAGGAGACTGAAGTGCCGTTGAACCAAACCCAGGTAAAGAATTTAATTTTGTGCAGCGTACTTAAGAGGCTAAACAATTTGGGCTTTTAGTGGTGACCTATTTAAATGAACAAATCTGATTAGAATTGAAGTTTATGGAATGTTTGGAAGTTGCCACAAAAAAATGGAGCATATAAATTAGATGTTGTAATTAAGATAAATGAACAATACAATGAGCCTGGTGTCACAGTATCTGCCTCGCTCTACCGTACATCACCGTTAAACCTTCTCCCCAATATGAACCTTATGTCAAAATATCTGACTCTGTTAATCGTACATCAACGTTAAACCTTCTCCCCACTGTGAACCTGGTGTCACGGTATATATCTCAATTTACAGTATATCACCGTTAAACCTTTTCCCCAACGTGAACCTGGTGTCACAGTATCTGCCTCAGTATACCGTACATCACCGTTAAACCTTCTCACTACTGTGAACTTGGTGTCACAGTATTGGTCTCAGTCTACCGTACATCACTGATAAACCTCCTACCCACTGTGCACCCGGTGTCACGGTATCCATCTCAATTTACCGTACATCACTGTTAAACGTTCTCCCCAATGTGAACATGGTGTCACAGTATCTAACACAGTTTATAGTAAATCACTGTTAAACCTTCTTACTACTGTGGAATCCATCTCACATTTTCTGCCTCAGTCTACCGTTCATAAACATTAAACCTTTTCCTCCTGTGAACCTAGTTAAAGTATCTGCCTCAGTTTAACGCACATCACCATTAAGCCTTCTTACTGCCCTGAACTCAGTGTCACAGAATATGCCAAATTCTACTGTACTTTACCGTTAAAACATCTCCCCACTCTGAACCTGGTGTCGCAGTATATCACACAGTTTATCGTACATGACTGTTAAACCTTGTTAATGTTGTGAACCCATTGTCTCAGTATCTCTTATCAGTCGACCATACATTATCGTTAAATCTTTACACATCTGTGAATGGGTGTCACTGTATCTGACACAGTTTATCGGACATTACTTTTCAATTTTCTCATTGCTGTGAACCCAGTGTCACAGTAACTGTCTCAGTCTACCGTACATCATCGTTGATCATTCTCCAACTGTAAACCTGGTGGCACAGTATCTGCCTCAGTCTTCCGTATATCACCATTAAACCTCCTCCCCACTGTGAACCTGGTGTCACTGTATCTGCCTCAGTCTACCATACATCCCCGTTAAACATTATCCACATTGTGCACCTGGTATCACTTTATCTACCTCAACATACCGTACATCATCATTAAACCTTATTCTCATGTGAGCCTGGTGTCACAGTATCTGCCGCAGTCTACAGTACATCACCGTTAAACATGATCCCCACTTTATTCCTGGTGTTAAATTATCTACCTCAACATACCATACATCACTGTTAAACCTTCTCCCTCTGTGATCCTGGTGCCACAGTATCTTACACAGTTCATAGTATATCACTGTTAAAACTTCTCACAAATGTGAATCCTACTATAAAATAATACTCCCCTTCTAAGTCTCGCTGTATTCGCATCCCACCTATTTTAAAAATTCCAATAAAAAGAGAAAAATCAATCCCAAAACAAACTAATCAAAAGTAGTAGCCCCCTAAATATCTGGGTGTGGTAAAGTCCACAAGTGGCAGGTGACTAAAGGACTCAGTGTCACCCACCCCCAGTCAGACTTTCACAAAGTACTGAAACAAACACATTCAACCCAATGATTCCAGTCCCACTGATTGTTCCAGATCTTCAATATCGAGAAGACTTTGCGTCAATTCAACTTTTTTCCCATTCTTTGCATATTTTTCAATCTTTCCATTTCCATTCCCATTGACCCTTCCCTTCGGTGACAATGGTGACGATCGCCCATTTCCTCGTACATCTGGCAATGAATTAGCAAATATTAAAGCATCTTGGTCATTTTCAAAAAACTGAGATTGAAAATTCCTGTAAAAATCTTTCAATACTGCCGCATAACGAAAAGCAAATTTATATCCTTTTCGCCACAATACTTCTTAGGCTGAATTAAATTCTCGGTCTCTTCTGATAATTTCTTGACTCAGATCTGCATTAAAAAAACCCTATTATTTTGAACCATCAGTGGATCCTGATTTTGCCGTGTTTTCTGCACCACCAATCGGAGGATCATCTCTCTGTCTTGATATTTAAAACAGCGAATCAAAACTGCTCATGGTAATTGGCCTGGAAACGGTTTCTTCCTTAAAGCTCTGTTCACTCGAGAATCAAAACTGCTCATGGTAATTGGCCTGGAAACGGTTTCTTCCTTAAAGCTCTGTTCACTCGATCTAATTCCAGTCCATCTGGAACGAATTACCTGCCCTAAACTTCTGGGATCCATTTCTTCAAAACCTTCACCGGATCCAAACCTTCCATATCTTCCGGAAGACCTACTATCTTAACATTATTTCTACGACTTTGGTTTTCTAATGAGTCAAACTTCTTCAATAATTCCTTCTTCTGAATCCCCCAATCTACAAAAGGATCTTCCACTATTTCCATTTTATCTCTATTATGCTCCACTTGACTCTTGCATTCAAGAAAGCCTCCTCAATCTTTTTAAAATGATCTTGCACAGTATCCACTGATCGTGTCCATCTCATAACATCACTCTTAACTACATTAATATCTTGCTTCATAAAAGTTATTTCTTCACACACAGTGTTCATTTTAGTTTTCATTTCTGAAAATCCTTGAGTCATATGATGAGTCATCTGCATTGATATATTTGCCATATCTTCCATGAGCTGAGCAATCCCTTCCAGAATTGGAAACACAGAATCCAGTCCAGGATCCATCACCTCCCGTTGAAGCCGACCGTCTTTTGCCTCAGTCCCCAGTTCTTCAAACTCAAATGAAGTTGAGCTCTCTTCTTACTCCAAAGCAGTAGGTCCTCTTCCAGTGCGGCTGCGGGTCTGGACACCCGACAACAGTATGCCTACCTCGTCAGCTGGCCATCACTCGGGCTCCCCCATAGCCCACACCTTCTCCAAAGGTTCGTGGACCCTCGGCGCATGGCGCATGCCTGGTAGGGCCACCCACCGCACAGGTGCGTCTTCCGACGCTACACTGCACACCCCCGGACCACCAGGCAATGCTGCAGGTACGCAGCTGGCCCGCCCTCGCGCCCGAGTTAACAAGCGTATGAGTTGAAACCGGCCGAACACATCGCTGAGCCTGCACCATCTTGTGATTGCACAAGATGGTGCCGGTGTAATACTAAGCCGGGCAGGAGTCTTCTGAGGCTTGGGGACTCCAGTCAATGACTCCGTTGCTTCAACTTGAACTTGGCCTCGATTCTTCAACACTTTTGTAAGGTAATTTCTTCTGTAACTGAGTTTTCGATTTTTTCATATTTGCAGCCATTTCGATCCTCCACTATTCCAAAGTCTATAATCACTTTTACAACTTTTAAAATTGAGCATTTAATAGTCTAACTGGGGAAGGGTGGAACCACACGTCTACCCTCTGTGCCATCTGACACAGTTTATAGTAAATCACTGTTAAACCTTCACATTACTCTGAATCCCGTCTCTTAGTTTCTGCCTCAGTCTACCTTTAATCAACATTAAATATTCTCCCCCTGTTAACTTGGTGTTAAAGTATCAGCCTAAGTTTACCACACATCACCATTAAACCTTCCCCCCAGTGTGAGACTGTTTTTACTGTATCTGCCATAGTTTATCGTAAATCACTATTATACCTTCTCACTACTGTGAACTTGGTGTTACAGAGTCTGCCAAAGACTACCAGACATCATCAGTAAACTTTCTCCCCAATGTGAGCCTGGTGTTATTGTATCTGCCACAATTGATTGTACATCACCGTTAAACATTCTCCCCCATGTGAACCTGGTGTCACTATGTTCACCAAAGGTTATCGTACATCTCTGTTAAACATTTTCCCCGCTATGAACCCAGTGTCACAGTAACTGCCTCAGTTTCCCATACATCACCAATAAAGCTTTTTTTTTCCTACTCTGAGCCCAGTATCAACATATCTACGTAGTCTCCCGTACATCACCATTAACCTCCTCCCCATTGTGTACCAGATTTCACAGTATCTGCCACAGTTTATTGTACATCATTTTAAAACCTTCTCACTACTGTAAACCAGGAGTCATATAATCTGCCTTATTCTACCGCACATCTCTGTTAACCCTTCTCAATACTATGAACACGGTGTCACAGTATCTGCCAAAGTCGACTATACATCACCGTTAAACATTCTCCCCACGTTGACCCATTTTTCACTGTTTTTCTCACCATTTATCGTACATCACAGTTCAACTTTCTCCCCACTGTAAACTTGGAGTCACAGTATATTCCTTCTCTGATATACCTTCTCCTCATTGTGAAAGCGGTGTCACCGTATCTGCGTCAGTCTTCCGTACATCACCATAAACTTCTCCCCAATGTGAACTTGGTGTCACTTTATCTGACACAGTTAATATGACATCACCATAAAACCTTGTTCCAACTGTGTACCTGGTATCACGGTATCTACCACAGCTTATCATGCATTACTGTTAAACCTTCTCACTACTGTGAACTTGATGTCACAGTATCTGCCAAACTCTACCGTATATCACTGTTAAATAATCTCCCCATTGTGAACCTCGTGTCACAGTATCTGACACAGTTTATTGTACATTACTGTTAAACCTGCCGGATAAGCTCCAGATAGTGAAAGAGGAGTTCTCGCATCTGCAGGAACTGGGGCCTCGCCGCTCCATCTGGTCCACAGCCTCCGGTGGCTGGCGCCCCTGCAGAGATTAGCGATGGCTTAATGACACGACAGTATCTGACCGTTACCCCATTCCTCTCATTTAGGATTTTACAGCCAATCTGCATGGCGCAAGGTTATTCTCCAAGGTTAATCTGGTGTGCGTGTGTCATCAAATCCCATTGTAGCCTGAGGACATCCCCAAAACGGCTATCATCATCCCCTTCGGCTTGTTCGAATTTCTACGCATGCCTTTCGAGCTCAAAAACATCACCCAGACTTTCCAGCACCTCATGAATATGGTGCGCAGGGATTTGAATTTCATGTTCATTTATCTGGATGACATTCTTGTCGCTAGCAGAGACTGGGCACAAATCAAGTCTCACCTGCACTGGCCGAATTTGGCCTAACAATCAACCTGGTCAAATGCCAGTTCCGGAAAGAGTCCATGCAGTTTCTGGCCCACATCATCATGGCCGAAGGAGCTACACCAGCTGCTATAAAGGTCACTGCAATCAGAGATTTTCCATGCCCGGACAACCTCAAGGGGCTACAAGAGTTCGCAGGTATGGTCAACTTCTATAACCGATTCATTCCAGGAGCTGCACACATCATGCAGCCACTCTTCGCCAAGGACAAGATACTCGCCTGGACTCCAGGGCATTCAAAGCCACGAAGGTTGCCCTCGTGAAGGCTACCCTGCTCCTCCACCCACGTACCGACCTTCCTATGGTGCTCTCCATCGATGCCTCTGCCATTGCCATTGGTGCTGTCTTGGAGCAGCAGGTTAATGGACAGTGGAAACCACTGGAATTCTTTAGCCAACTTCTTCATCTGCCAGACCGCAAGTATAATGCTTTCAACTGTGAGTTGCTGGGCATGTACCTTGCTGTGCCTCATTTTCGCTATTTCTTGGAGGGGAGGCCTTTCACAATTTATACTGACCACAAACCCCTCACTCAGGCTCTCGCTATAGCTGGAGATCCCTGGTCGGCCCACTTACACCGTCACCTGTCCTTTGTATCGGAGTTCACCATCCACATTCAGCACAAGGCAGGGAAAGACAATGTGGTCACTGAAGCATTCTCCCAACCGGCCATTTGCTCGCTGATACCCAGCCTAGACTACGACCAGCTTGGCCCGCATCAGAAGTCCGATGAGGAGATGCAGGCCTTCAGGACAGCCATCATGGGCCTACAGTTCCAGATCCTCCTGAATCCTCTCAGTGATGAGCACCCTGCGACCACTGGTTCCACAGCAGTGGCGCAGGCAAGTCTTCACCAGATCCATGACATTTTCCACCCTTCCATCAGGTCCAAGGTTAATATGGTGGCAGAACACTTCGTCTTGCACGGGCTTCGAAAGCAGATTGTGGATTGGGCCAGAACCTGCACCCTTTGCCAGATTTCCAAGATACACAGCCACACCAGAATGCCCATGCAGGATTTTGAACACGTCCGAGAATGTTTCAGCCACATACATGTGGACATTGCCAGCCCCTTACCCGTTTCCTAAAGTAACTGCTACCTTTTCACAGTAGTAGACTGCACCACTCATTGGCCTGAGGTGATCCCAATGCCAGATGCCTCCACGGACTCCTGCTCCCAAGCACTTTTGACCGGTTGGGTTACCTGGTTCGGTGTCCCGGCCCACCTCACCAGCGAATATGGCACGCAGTTCACCTCTGCACTCTGGGCACAGCTCATCAATAGACTGGGAAATGAACTGCATCACACAACGGCCTATCACCAACTTGCGAATGGACTGGTCGAACGATTGCATTGCCACCTTAAGTCGGCACTTATGGCCTGCCTCACCGGCCGCAACTCGGTGGATGAGCTGCCTTGGGTACTCCTGGGAATCCGCTTGACACCCAAAGAAGACCTGAAGATATCATCTGCTGATCTGGTCTACGGTAAACCACTAGCCCTCCCTGGTGAGTTATCAATGCATCTCACAACCTGCAACGGTCACCTCACGGTTTACTTCTCTGCCTCCAGGCCCAGTTGGACTCCTTCACACTCCCACCACTGCCCAGACATGGCACACAAGCCTTTACATCCTCATTGAGCTGTATTTCGCAGAGTATGTTTTTATCAGATGAGGCCCTTCCACAGCACTCCTTCAAAGACCATATGAAGGGCCGTACAGAGTCATCCAGCATTCGGGATCAACCTTCACACCAGACGTCAGTGGTAAGAGGGAACTGTTTACTGTGGACAGATTAAACACAGCACACCTCGACCCCAACGAGCCAGTGGTCGCGGCTCAACCCAAGAAGCGATGCCGCCCGGCAAAAAAGGCCATTGGTGCCGGTTCTGGGGGGGCTGTGTGGCGGCAAGCCAAGAGGCAGGCGATCCAGCCCCTCATGTCACGCACGTGGCGGGGCAGCCAGCCAAAATGGCGCTGTCGGGGTTTTCTCCCTGACCTCGGCATCAGACTCAGAAGCCCGCAACCTGCGTCCTAAGTGACCCCCCAGCGACGTCAGGGCCCCCGGTGTGCTTCTCAGCCAGGTCCGGGCTGGGAGCATAAGACCAGCCAGGCAGACCTGAATAAAGGAGTTTTTGCTCACTGAACTCAACCCGTCTGGTTGTGAGGTCATTCAGTAACAGAGTAGCCGCCGCTACAGTAGTATCTTAGTTTATTTTCCTTTCTTTTCTTTTTTATATGTTATCAACATATATTTGTAAACACTGTAACATTGTGATTTGATATTAATTGTTATAATATTTGATTAAAAGGAGGCTGGTCCAAAAAAGGCATAAAAAAGATTTTAATATGGGGACAGGAATAAAAGAAAAACAGAGGGTACTGGTGTGAGGGAGGGAAGGGTAATATTGTTGTGGGGTAGGTTCAGATGGGTCAGCTGAAGGGACTCGACCAATCGATCCATAATTTGTCCAGCATCTTGCTGCCATGTAGTGGTGAACCAGGGTGTTGCCTGATGGGGACACGGTCCTCTGAGCTCTGCACAGATAGATTGTGCTTTTCTCTAAAACACACTTCTTCAGGTAAAGCAGAAGAAGTGGAAAGGCCCTAGTGTGAAGGGGTAGGGAGGGGGGTGATGGGAAGAGTTGGGACCCTCCAAAATCATTATGATCAGGCCTCGGAGACAGCATCTCTATCACTCGTATTTCTCTTCCCAGGAGAAGGAGCGATCTCAGAGACAAGACACGAGTCCAGAAGAACCTCGCATCCCAGCTGAACAGAGGACGGACAACATCATGATGGCTTGAATCTCTCCCCTTCTTCTCCCTCTGCCCTGCCAACCCCATTCCCTGCATCTTCCATGTCTCTTCACCCACTTGCCCCCCTTCTCCCCTACCCCTCCTCCATCCCAACCCCCTCCTGCTTACCTTCCCCTTCCCTCACACCTATGCCCTAACCCCAGCCCTCCTCCCTTCACCTCCCCTTCCCCCTCCCCCTTTCCCCTTCCTACCCTAACCTAGGGGAAGGAGTGGTAGGGGAAGGGGGTAGGAGAAAGGGGGTAATGGAAGTGGGTTGAGTAAGGGGTAGGCTTGGGGGTGTGGGTATGAGATAGAGGTAAGGGGTATGGTTTGGGGAAGGAGATAGGTGTAGGGGATAGGGGTAGGGTTTAGGCTTGGGTTGGGTGAGAGTCAGGGTTAGGGCCGGGATAGAGGTAACATCATGGTTAGGGTTAGGAGACATGGGCTAGGATTAGGTCTCGGTTTAGGGTTAGGTTTAGAGTTCGGGGAAGTGGGTTTGTATTAGGTTTAGGGGAAGGGGGTAGGAGTAGGAGGTAGAGGAGGGGTGAGGGTTTGGGTTATAGGAAGGTGGGTAGTATTAGGGTTGGGGTTAGGGGATGGGGTAGGGGTAGAGTTAGGGGATGTGGAGTAGTGATGGGGGTATCGGTAGTGTTAAGGTTAGGGTTTGTTAGGGGTTAGAGTTAGGAGTAGGGGTATGGGAAGGGGGAGGGGAACCGGGAGGCGAGCGGGGGAAGGAAATGGGGAGGGGAATGGGCAGGGGAATGGGGAGGGGAATGTAATGGAAGATTTAAACTGTGTTTTTTTTACTTTTGCAACCTTTGCTTCTGCAAGGCTGATAACCTGCTTGTGTTTTAGAATCAGCAGACTTAAGCTAAATTCCACCAAGGGGCCAGAGATGCAGTTATCTGACAAAAGGACATCTGTGTACCAAGAACATTTAATCTTCCTCCTTGTTTTGGAACAGACTGTCAGAGGCCTAGCCTTGATGCAAAATAACCATTGTATTCAAAGTGATAAGCTGAAAATTATGTTATTTGTTAGAAGCCTAACATGCTAGCTTGCTCGCTTATCTTTCTTACTGCGCTGGGAATAGATGCTTGGGTAAGCAGTTTTTGGGTAATATAAGCCATGGTCCCGCTGCTGAAGTTTGAGACTCTCCGAGAGGTGGCAACATCTTTCAGCAAGAAGAACTTCTAGGGTCCAGCTAACGTCCCAGTCGAGGGAGGTCGAGAAGCTGCTACCGGCGCCCGACAACCTAAGTGTGCAGTCATTGCCTTGCTTCGGCAGTTGGGACCAGTCCAGGCGTTGATAAGTATAATTGGGAAGGGCTTGCATAATTTAGTTTGAAATCAGCTTTTGAATTTGTAATAAACATTTGTTTAAACTGAACTACTCTCGGTGTGGGTGTTTATTTTCTTTCGGTAGCTCGAACACTGTGACCAATCTAAAATGAACAAAGTGAGAGGTACAAGTTGACCCAGGACAGGGAACAGGGTGGAGGAAAGGGGAGGTGAATGGAAGAAGGTATCTCTACCCCCTCCCTTCCTCACCCCTTCCCCTACATTATCCCTGCTTCTCCTCTCCTCCTTCTAGCAGAAGTGGGGCCTCATTCCGGCCAGAACCTCCCTGTAGTTTCAGAGCCTCGGTTTCAGGAAGTGCCTTCGATGCTCGCTGCTGGACAGACATCTTGTCTCTTGATTCATTCTGTACCATTATTATTAAATTAAAAAATGGTTGGGTTTTTGTAAGCTTGAACTCAAAAGGTGGTCCAGATAGACAACACAGAAACAAGCCCTTCAGCCCCTCTCTCCTGCTGGCTGAGCTGTTGTAATCAGTCCATATTCCTCTCCCCCTTTTCATTCTTTGCTCCCAGCCAGCTCATGTTGCCTTGTCAATCTCATGGCCTGTGGGAAGAAGCTGCCTGGCTGTCCTGCTTTTATTCCTCCATATCTCCTTCCTGATGGCAGGGGGACAAAGAGGCTATGTGCTCGATATCTATTTACAAATCCCATCCCTGCAAACAATCAGGGGTCCCTTGCCTTGAGGTGGCACCCATGTTGCCTCTCCCTCAGCACTCTCTCCTCAGAACATGACTGCACCCTCCTTCCCCTCCTCTGCCAAGTCTCAGTATCCCGCTGACAATTCCAGTCAGCTGCCATGTCTATACCCTGCCCCACCTAAACCGATGGATCGATCAGCACCTTCTCCCCTCAAGAGTTCGAGGAATCCACTCTCTCGCAATGTCCTGCTAATGAATGTCCTGCATTCTCCTTCCCCCTTGGTTTCCTCCTGTTATCAGGCACCTGGATGGACCCCACCCTGTTGAAACTACCCGTGTTCTCACTGATTTCTCTGCACCTCTGCCCTCCATCCAAAGGTCTTGGTTGTCTTGTGGGGCTGGTGGAGAACAAAGCACCAACTCAAGGAGATGGGGAGCAGTACAGAGACCCCCAGCTCCAGGAGATAGGGAGAACCACAGAGATGCCCAACTCTGTCAATTGAATAAATTCTGATCATCAGTTGCAAGGTGCAAGGAACTCTCGGTACTGCTGCACGTGGGGCAGGTGTGGCCCATCCCCATACCACCACCCTGGCAATTCCTAAAACAGATTTCCTATTCATGTGGGGGTCCAAAATGGATAGAGTCTAGAGAAGGACCATGTACATGTTCAATCAATGGGGGCAAGGGTATAACTAGCTTGGCCATCATTGTGTGTGGCTGTGTGTGGAACCAAAGTGCAAGGGCACCAAATGGCGCTATGTGCTGAGGTTCAGGTATTGCAAAAGAGTGGTCTGGCCCTGGTGCCGTTCAATGACCAGGTCAGCAGGACTTTGCCCCATCACCTTCCTAGGAATGTTTTCATAAACAAACACTTTTGACCACAAGGCTATCAGCCAGTGGTCAGCAGAGAATTGCTGACACAGAGACTCCAGGACTTGATGGGATACTGCGGGGTGGTCCACGGAGCAGAGCATCCAGAGACAGACATCCAGAACTGCTGGAAGACCAGAAACTCAGTAAAAGATGCTCTTCGGTCTGCCTGAAACCCAGATGAGAGTAGCAAACACTAGAAGGCATCTGGCAAAAGCAAACGGAGGAAGGATTAGGGCAATATCAGAGGTATTTCTTTTTACACAGAGTTGTGGGTGCCAGGAATGCCTTGCCAGGAGTGAAGGCCAAAACTTTAGGGGCATTTAAGGGGCTCTTATTCACATTGAGGGGCTGAGACCAAGGAATATATTCTCCAACAGCAGAGGGTGGCAGTAACCACAAGATATCAAGGTGGTGGCAAGGAAGCTAAACAGAGACCACCTAAGGCAACTGTTGGCCCGGCTGCAGGACTTTGGACTTACTATAAACCTTACTTAGTGCCAGTTCAGGCTGGATACGTTTGATTTCCTGGGGCATCAAATCAACAGGCACGGAACTAAGCCCCTGCTTGAAAAGGTAGAGGCTGTTCAGTGCTTACCCAAGCACACCATAATGAAGGGGCTGCAAGAATTCACCAGTACAATTAATTTTATAACCAATTCATACCAGTAGTGGCCCACATCATGCGGAGAAAGTTAAAGACATTACCTGGGACAATGAGGATTTGGAGGTGTTCCAGAGGGCCAAGGATGCACTGGCCAACACAACCCTTGTGGTACACACCAGGCCAGAGGCACCCACCACACTCACAGTAGATGCTTCCAGCACAGCAGTAGGGACAGCACTGGAACAATTCATTGAAGGGCAATGGCAGCCCCTGGCCTTCTTGAGCAGACACCTCTGGCCACCCGAACTCAACTACAGCACCTTTGGCTGAGATCAATCGGTGCTGTACCTGGCAGACTGAGGCAGGTAACCTGACCACAGCTTCACAGTGGGGAGAATGTTTCACGGAGATGTACGAAAAACTGTCACAAACACTGTGACACTGGGTTAACAGCAGTGAGAAGGTTTAACACTAATGTACGATAAACCGTGTAAGATATTGTGAAACCAGGTCCACAGTCGGGAGAAGGTTTAATGATAATGAGATAGATACTGAGACAATGGGTTCACAGCAGTGAAAAGGTTTAACAGTGATGTATCATTGACTGAGATAGATACTGTGAAACTGGGTAAACAGTGGGGAAGGATTTAGCGGTGATATATGGTAGACTGAGGTAAATATTGTGACACCGGGTTCACAGTTGGGAGAAGGTTTATCAGTGATGTAAGATAAACTGGGGCAGATACTGTGACACCAGGTTCACATTGGGGAGAATGTTCAACAGTAATGTACGATAAACTGTGTCAGATACTGTGACACCAGGTTCACATTGAGGAGAATGTTTAACAGTAATGTACGATAAACTGTGTCAGATATTGTGACACCAGGTTCACATTGAGGAGAATGTTTAACAGTAATGTACGATAAACTGTGTCAGATATTGTGACACCAGGTTCACATTGAGGAGAATGTTTAACAGTAATGTACGATAAACTGTGTCAGATACTGTGACACCAGGTTCACATTGAGGAGAATGTTTAACAGTAATGTTCGATAAACTGTGTCATATACTGTGACACCAGGTTCACATTGGGGAGAATGTTCAACAGTAATGTTCGATAAACTGTATCAGATACTGTGACACCAGGTTCACAATGGGAATAAGGTTTAACGGTGATGTAAAATAAAATGTGGCAGATACTGTGACACCAGGATCACAGTGGGGAGAATGTTTAACAGTAATGTACGATAAACTGTGTCAGATACTGTGACACCAGGTTCACAATTTGAATAAGATTTAACAGTAATGTAAAATAAACTGTGGCAGATACTGTGACACCAGGTTCACAGTGGGGAGAATGTTTAACAGTAATGTTCGATAAACTGTGTCATATACTGTGACACCAGGTACACATTGGGGAGAATGTTCAACAGTAATGTTCGATAAACTGTAGCAGATACTGTGACACCAGGTTCACAATTTGAATAAGATTTAACGGTGATGTAAAATAAACTGTGGCAGATACTGTGACACCAGGTTCACAATGGGAATAAGGTTTATCGGTGATATAAAATAAAATGTGGCAGGCAAAGTGACACCAGATTCACAGTGGAGAGAGGTTTAATACTGATGTATGGACGACTGAGATCCTTACTGTGACATTGGCTTCACAGCAGTGAGAAGGTTTAACAGTAATGTACGATAAACTGTGTCAGGTACTGTGACACCAGGTTCACAGTGGGGAGAATGTTTAATGAGATGTACGATAGAGGGAGGCAGATACTGTGACACCAGGCTCATTGTATTGTTCATTTATCTAATTTATATGCTCCATTTTTTTGTGGCAACTTCCAAACATTCCATAAACTTCTATTCTAATCAGATTTTGTTCATTTAAATAGGTCACCATTAAAAGCCCAAATCGTTTGGTCTCTTAAGTACACTGCACAAAATTAAATTTTTTACCTGGGTTTGGTTCAACGTCACTTCAGTCTGCTTCATTATTTTTTCAGCCCCTCGTTTTGTGCTTTCTGCTTTGCCCAGCCGATTCCCCTAATGAGCATCCAACTCTGTCTTCTCAGCTTGACCCAACGACTCCTCTGTAAACTTAAGCAAACCAAGGAGACCAAAGTTAAAATTTTCACATCTGCATTTTCAAAAACAAAAATGACGCTGTGACTTGCAGTTTCACATCATAATCCCACTTGCTAAACTTGCAAGCAACTGCAACACATCCTACAGCTGGAAAATTGCAAGTCAACTGCTTGGTTAAAGCAGGTTCCACCCAGTCACCCCATTAAAGGCCTCCAAGCTAACAACAGATAGCAACCTGAAAGTTAAATACAAAGATCTGTATCAGGAATATTATCGGGCTTTTTTAAAAAAAAATCATTTCCACTATTGAAAGAAAACACCTCAGGGAACACCAGGCTCTTGTTGAACAATTCCTGTTGTATTCCTCAAAATGGTTTGAATCTTGATTTCAAGCAGAGTCATTTGGTGAGATTGTGGGTCCAGAACAAACTCTGCCCACACACTCCCTTAACTACCTGCAAAGTCCTGGTTCAGGTCTGCTCCATGCTAAAGCTATCAGAACTTTTTTGAAGAGATAATGGAATTCAGATGCTGGTGCATTGAGTCAAAAACACCGTAATACTTCCCTGAACAACACACCTCTCTCCGAAAACCAAGAAGAACCTTCCTGAGTGGTAATCATTTACCTTTCGAGCACCAAAGCCTGGTGAACTTAATATACGTTCAATTCTGAGTATAAAATGGCCTGCAACAAGTGGACTTGGAGGAATGAGAAGTGAGATTGGACTGTGAACCAAAGAACTTTTCTGAACTTAAACACACGTGCACTTAGAATTAGAAGTGGGGTAAGTTAAGTAAATTAAGTTAAGTAGTAAAACAATGATAAGTTAAAATGTAAATCCGTGTTCATGTTTAAAAATAATTAAAATCAATTTTTGTTTCAGTAATCATTTGTTTTGGTGAATATCTATTGCTGGTTAGTTTTGGGATCCTCTGGTCTCGTAACACAGCACCAAGCTTCCGGTTATGATAATAGTCCAAAAAAGGGACCCGGCATCTTTTGCAAATTATTAATTGACTCTTCAATAATTTTTTGTAAATATCAACAAAACATAATATCATTTAACTGTTGTGTTTCTGTCGTTGGAGAATTCCCTTTCCATTCAATCAGAATTAGAATTTTGGCTGCCGTATTTGAGAAAAGATGTGTTGGTGTTGGAGAAGGTCAGAGATGATTTACTGGAATGATATCAGGAATGAAAGGGTTAGTGTATGAGGAGCAATTGTCGACTCTTCGACTGTACTAGTTGGAGTACAGAAGGATAAGGGGGACCTCAGAGGCATTTCAAATGCTGGAAGGCCTCGACAATTAAAAACAACATTTGTTAAACTATCGCTTTGTCTTGGTGATTTCCTATTGCTGCTAGGTTTTGGGGTCCTCTGGGCCTGTAAAAGTCCCAAGATGAGGTCTTCTACTCCAGGACACCCAAAATGTCTTATTTCTTCAATAAATGCAGTTTCCCCCATACTGACTTTGATAAAATCTGCACCCGTATCTCCAATTCTCTTTCTGCCCTTACCCCACCTCCTCTCCAGCCGAACAAGGACAGAATCCCTCAGGTTTCTCACTTACCACCCATCAGCTGCCACATCTGACACGTTAACCTTGAACACTTCCAACTTCAGCACCATCCTCTAACCTGCTCCACTCAGATCTTCTTTTCACAGGGGCACATCTTTCTGTGACTCCCTCGACGGCACTTTCCTCTCCACCCACCACCACCTGATGCACTTCCCATTGAAACCGCAGAAATTGCCAAACTTGTCCCTTCCTATCCTCTCACCTCCATCCAAGGCCACAATCAGACCTTCCAGTTGAGGCAGTGTTTCACATGCACCCCATCCAACTTAATCTCCTACATTTGGTTGACTCAGTTGACCTCGATATCAGCAAGACCAAATACAGACTGGGTGGCCATTTTGCTGAACACATGCACTCTGTGGATCTAAACTTGAGCCTCATGTGACCTACCATATCAATTCTCGAACCCTTCCAGCAACATGTCTGTTGGCCCCATCCTTCGCCAGGGTGAGGGTAAAATATCGTAAAGAAAACACATTATATTCCTCCTGGGCAGCCTTAAACTCTATAGCATGAACACGAAAGTTTCTAATTTTAAGCAGCGACTCACCTCTGACTGATTTCACTGTTTCCATCTCTTGATCCACTGCCCATTTGAATATAATCACTCCTTTAAGGTAGAAGAGTCGACATGGTGTTTTCCTCATATAGCTTGCCATTGAACAACTGGCAAAATTAAGCGGCAGTTATTGCAGAATGAATGGGGTTATTGATTAAAATCTGCCTGTGATTGAAAGTATTCTTGGACTGAATAGACATCTGGGACAAATGGCTATTTAAAGATAATCTGTACATGATTGTACATCCTAAAGTACAATGACTACTTCTATCCACTAAAGATTGTTAAAGAGCAAGAATAGACAATACAATCACGTAAAATTCCCATCCATACAGCACACATATTAATACACAAAACAATCACACCTCCTTATTTGTCAGGAAGTGCCTACACTTCCCAAGGAGACTGAGGAAGTCTAGGCCAACAGCTCTCATCTTGAGATTTTACAGGAGCACAGTTGAGTCTCCTGTCTGGCTGCATCATTGGATGGTCCAGTAGCTGTAAAGCATCAGACAGGAATGATGCAAAGTGTTCTGAGGATTACTGGGGTATCCTTTTCTTCTAACGATGACATTAGTGGGAGTGTTGTTCAAATAGGGCTCACGGAATTGTGCAAAGACCATGACCATGCAGTGCACAGCATCTTTAACCATGTCCATCATCAAAATCAGGACTGCCAGGCTGGGGAATAGCTTATTCCCACAGGGTGTGAGACGGATGAGAAGTATCTTGTAAGTGGGATAATCATCCAAAATATTTATATATGTAGCAGCTACTTTGATAGAGCTACTAAAGGAACACACATGCACCAGATTAGTCAACACAAGACTGCTTTATACAGACTTTACAGGCTTGTTTTATTTACAGCTTGTCCTGGGCTCCATGGGTCAAGGTGGGACATCATTATGAGTTTGCTGCCGATCCACGGGACCCTGTGAATGTTCTGCGCCTTCCGGCAGGAGAATCCACAGATCAGCATTCCATTCTTTGGCACGCAGCACCACGCGAGGTTTGTCAATTAAATGGATGTGTACCCAGCTCTCTGCCTTATGATTTCACGCACCCGCCAAAGAACCTTGCCCACTCGGCCCACTAGTAGACAGCTGCTACACCAACCCCCCATCCCCACCCAGAACCGTCGCCAGAAACTAAACCACCAGCTGCATGCACCTTAGGTGGACCCCCTCGCCGTCTGGGCTGGGGGCACTGAAGAGGTGAAGCAGGCTTGAGTCTGTCAACACTAAACAGCTGTGGATGCCCACCAATGTCCAAAGTATAAAGAACCCATCTATCTTCACCACGTGGAAAGGGCCCTCATACGGTCATTGTAACGGGACTCCTGGGATAAAAACAAAATCAGTATCCAGGAGTGGTGGGGGAAACATTCTGTTTAGGGGATCCAAGCCAGTGGTTAGGAAAAGGTTTGCTGATCGCGACACCATGTCGAAGCTACTGAAGGATGTTTGTGAAAGTCCAATGAAACTGTAAGGACCGTTCCATAAACCATCTCTTCGGACAATGCAGACCTATCTTCCTTTTGGAGCCATGCGCACTCCCAATAGAACCCAGGGCAACTCATCAACCTAATTGAGACCGGTGAGTTGGGCCTTAAGTGCGGACTTCAGTTGCCGGTGGAAACATTCCACAAAGCCGTTGGACCGTGGGTGAATTGTGTTCCGCGGTCTGAAGAAATGTGGGTCGGGAAACCAAATCTAGCCATCCAATTGACGATGAATGCTCTGGCCTTTGTCTCAGTGTCACTGGATGTCAAAGGGACGGCCACTGGCCAGCGTGCGAAACGTTCTACGACTGTTAGAATGTTTCTCATGTTGTGAGATACTGGCAATGGTCCAAGCAGGTGCACATGCACGTGTTCCAACCGCCTGCGTACCGCCGGGAAAGGTTGAAGAGGTGCCTTAGTGTGCCGCTGAATTTTGGCAGTCTGGCAGGAGATACATGTGCAGACCCATTGTGTGACACCTTTTTTCAGACCGTGCCATACATATTTATTTGACATGAGCTTGAAAGATGTTCTGATGGATGGATGAGACAAGCTGTGTATCTGGTCAAAAAGACGTTGACTCAAAGATGGTGGAATCACTGGTCGAGTGTAGCCCAAAGACATGTCACAAAGTAAGGTTGGCCACCCAGCTGTGTCGCCCCCTGCTGTATGTCCAGGTTAGTAATGGCCGTACTGTATTCCTGAACATCGGGGTCCATTGCCTGGACACTGGCTAATTCCGGAATATCAATGTCACCCTGAATATGATATACAGTCAATCTGGACAGAATATTCGGGATCCCATTGTTTTTACCAGAAATATAGAGCACATCCGTGGTAAATTCTGAAATATATGATAGTGACCCTGCTGTTTTGCCGACCATGGATCCATTATTTTGCTGAAGGCAAAAACGAGTGTCTGGTGGTCTGTGAACAGAGTGAAATGCCGACCCTCCAAAACTAATCAGAAGTGCCATGTGGCTTGATATAATGCACGATATTTCATCTCCAATGGCCAAAGATGTCAGGAAAAGAACACGAAGAGTTGGCAATGGCCATCGACGTACTACTCAAGAACCACACCCAGGGCCGTACTCGAGGCATCAGGACTAAATGTCAATGAAGTGTTGGAGTTAGGATGGGGGAAGCATTGCTGCATTGACTAAAGCATCTTTGGCATTGCAAACTCAACCTCTGCCTCTGTTGTCCAGGGATCATCCCTGTGCTTTGTAGTGAGGATTGGAAACCATGGTCGAAGAATGTCAGCAGCTGCTGGAATGAATCGGTGACAGAAGTTTTTCATGCCCAAGAATTTCTGCAGGCCCTGAACCGTGGTAGGTGTTGGAAAAGCACAGACTGCCTCTACCTTGATGGTTAAGGGAAAGACACCATTGACCATGATCTTGTGTCCCAGGAAGTCGATGGTGGACTTGCCAAATTGACATTTGCTATGGTTGATTGGAATTCCTGCAGCCATTGGAACAGACAGCCTAAATGCAGTTGGTTATATTCTGTTCAGTTTGACTGGATTTGAGGACGTCATCCAAGTAGATGGAAGTGAACTCTGCCCAAAGCATCTATAAGATGTTGGAAAGTTTGAGCGGCATTCTTCAGCCCAAATGGTATCTTTAAGAAATTCAAAAAGCCTGAAAGGGGTAACAATGTCATCCTTATAGACCAGGATCTGACGGTATCCCTTGACAAGATCAACTTTGGAGAAAACATGGAAAATGTGCAGATGGGCAGCGAAATCTTGCATATGAGGGAGAGGGTAATGGGACACACCCTGGTCTGTTTTGGAGGTGTTGAAATTAGGAGATAATGATGGGAAATTCATTGAGCAGGACAGCATACGCATCTTTGTGCGGGGTATGCATCCCGAGGTAGGAAATTCTCCCTTTGCTGCATACCAGTGGGTATGGTTTCAAAGTGGTGGAACGACCAATTTCCTCCACTTCACGTCTACTGGCAAATCATAGGACCTTCAAAAATTTGCACCCAAAATGACCTGTGCAACGGAAGACAATACGCAATTCCAACGGAATGTCACACCTCCTTTCCAAATCGTGACCTGTCCTTTGCTAAAGCAGGGAATTGTAGCCCCATTTGCTGCTTGAAGAGCCAGGTGTTGTTATTTATGTTTTTTTTTCAAAATAGGTTGGTTGGATATTTGCACTTACTAGCGTCGTCTTGAAGATACAATAGGCCAGTCAGTACTTGTGCCAGATGCTGAGGCCCCGACTGGCAGCCGGCCTTTTCATTTCCTGCCTTTTTTCTCTAATAGGTAAATGGCTTTTTATGGGCTTTTTTCCCCATTGGAGATGGTAAAAACACCATTCTTGGTGCCCATCAGTAGGTTGATCCTTCTTTGACGGAATTGCAGATATAGGAGGCTTGTAGGACACAGTAGATGGATCTACTGATCAAAGAGGCTGTTTGTGAGCAGACACTTGCGTTGGAGAATGATCGAGCCTGTCAGCCTCCCATGCTACATCATGGGGATGGCAGAAATCCATGTTAACGATTGGTATTGCGACACGACCTGGGAGTTTGGACAGGAATAGAGTCTCAAAAAGTAAACAATCAGAATGACCATCTGCTAATACGAGCATCTCATTCATTAGATCAGATGGATCCCTGTCACTCAGGCCCTCCATATTTAAAAGCTCATGTCTAGTCAATTCCAGGAGAAATAGGCAGAACCTGGTTTAACTGCAGCCGTGGTGGCGGCATCTGCTGTCGTTGTGTCCATGATCACTGGAGATTCAAGCTTCGGCTGAATCTTGCATTCGGGGGGTCACCATTTCTGGCAGCAACTTTGGTACAGCTACTAAAGTCATATACATACCCACGTTAGTCAACACAAGACTGCTTTATTCAAACTTTACAGACTTCTTTTATATACCGCATTACTTGTCAGGGAAGATATTACAGCGGTGCTCAGGGAAGAGACTGGAGGTCTCATCGAGGGAGGCAGTGTGGGTAAAACTAAAAAATAAGAAGGGTGAAGTTACTATTATAGGGGTATATTATGGGCCGCCAAATGGGAAGGGAGAACTTGAAGAGCAAATGTGCAAGGAATTAGCTGGAATGTGCAGTAGGAATAGGGTGGTGTTGGTTGGGGATTTCAATTCTCATAACATCAATTGGGAAACACAGTCAGTGGGAGGGCAGGATGGCTTAGAGTTCATACAAAGTGTTCAGGACTGCTTTTTGCAGCAGTATGTGGAGATGCCCATAAGAGGGGGGGCAATGTTCGATCTGTGGTTGGGGAATGAAATGGGGCAGGTGGCTGAGTGAGTGTTGGGGAGAACTTCAGATCTTGTGATCATGGGTCCATTAGCTTTTGTTTAATTATAGAAGGGGATAGGTCAGGTTCAAAGTCGAAGGTCTTCGAGTGGGGGAAGGCCGTATTTGAAGAAATGAGATGAGATTTGCAGAGAATTGTGTGGGCTGATTTTTTTGCCGGAAAGGATGTAGAGGAAAATTGGAGGGTATTAAAAGGTGAGATTTTGAGAGTACAGGATCATTATGTTCCAGTCTGGCCGAAAGGCAAGACCAAAAGTTCAAGGGTTTTCTTCGAGATAGTATGTACAAATATCTGGATAGTCAGGGATTGATCAGTAGCACCCAGCATGGGTTTGTGAAAGGAAATTCACGTTTGACAAACCTTGAGTTTTTTGAAGAGGTGACAAGAAAAATGGATAAAGGTAGGGCGGTTGACGTGATCTCTTTGGATCTTAGTTAGGCTTTTGATAAAGTTCCGCACGCAAGGTTAGTTAGAAAGGTTCAGTCACTAGGGATTAATACAGAGATAGTGAGATGGGTTGAGAGGTGGCTGTAAGATACACAGCAGAGAGTCAGGATGGAAGCCTGTGATGAGAGGTGTGCCTCAGGGATCGGTGCTGGGTCTCGTTGTTTATCATTTATATTCATGATTTGGATGAGGGGATGGTTAATTGGGTAAGCAAATATGCAGATGATACAAAAATAGGGGGAAAAATGGATAGTGAGGAAGGTTTTCTTGGATTACAGGATTTGGTTTGTTTGGAAAAGTGGACTGAAAGATGGCAGATGAAATTTAATGTTGACAAGTGTGAGCTGCTGCATTCCGGAAAAAAATAACCAAAATAAGATATATGCAGTTTAGGGGAGGGCGTTGAGGAATGCAGAGGAACAGAGGGATCTTGGAGTTATGGTACAGAGTTCATTGAAGGTGGATTCCCAGGTAGACAGGGTGGTTAAGAAGGCATATGGCAAACTGGCCTTCATCCATGTGTACATGGATATGAGAGGGTTGGAGGGATATGGATGGAGAGTGGTGGGGGGGAACTAGTGAGTTGTTCAAGTGAACCAGCGCGAACTCAAAGGGCCGATATGGCCTGTTTCCATGCTGTAAACTGTTAAATGGTTAAATGTGCCTGGTTCCATGAGACATGGTGAGACATCATTAAGAGTTTGCTATCGATCCATGGGACCAGCAGGTTTAAATTAAGCCCTGTGAATGTCCTGTATCTACCTGCAGGAAACTCCACAGATCAACATGCCATTCCTCGGCATGCAGCACCATGTGCGTGTGATCCATTAAGTGGGTGAGTACCCAGCTGTCTGTTTTATGGTTTTGCGCGACGTCGGAGAACCGTGTCAGCGACGGTTCACAATGTGGGCTGTGCGCCCTCTTGGCCCACTACATTTATTTATTTAGATTATTCATGTGGTCATTACGTGCTGCATATTGTGTGTTTTTGTGCAGACACCATGGTAGTTTTGTCGGGTTGCAGATGTACGACGAAGTGCATCACTCCATAGATTCACAGAACATTACAGCACCGATACAGGCCCTTTAGCTTTTCTAGTCTGTGCCAAACTCTTATTCTGCCTCGTCCCACTGACAAGCATCCAGTTCATCGCCCTCCATCCCCCTTGTATCCCAAATTCTTCAATGCTAACATTGAGCTCACATTTCCTCATGCAGCTGGCAGCTTGTTCCACTCTCCCACCACCTTGCGTAGAGAAGTTCCCACTCCTGTTTCCCCTAAACTTTTCCCCATTCATCCTTTGCCCATGTATTAACGACTTCTCCAAGAGGTGGAGTCTCAAGAAAACAACCTCTACCCTCAAGGACCCTCACCACCCAGGCCAGGCATTCTTCACCCTGCTATCACTAGGGAAACAGGTCCAGGAGCCTCAAGATGAACGCCCAATTGTACAAACGCAGCTTCTCTCCTTCTGCCATCAGATTTCTGAATGGACAAGGAACCACAGATACTCCCTCACTTACTCTTCATTTTGCACAAATGGATTTCTTTTTTTAAAATGTAATTTAGAACAATATTTGCCCCTATATTGCTGCTACAAAACGACAAATATTGTGACATATTCATCACAATAAATTTTTAATTCTGAACACTGCGCGTACATCAGAAAACAATCATAGCTCAAAAAACAATTTCAAAAGATGAATTAACTATTTCCATGCACCCTTCCCTTTTATGTCTATTTTTCTCAACCCACTCCATGATCGAGACATCTCCACTTAACCCAACCCACATTTCTTCTCCTATTCAAAGCACTCAGTAATACACCAAGGCAATAAAATAAAAACTCAATGCTGAAAATACTCAGCAGGTCATCTACTGTAAAAATAATTGGAGTTAAAACCTTCAGGTCGATAACCTTTCACTGGGATTCAGAAAGATGTTCAAATAAACCTGATTCTCTTTGCTGAGAAAAAGAAGAGGGGAAATAATAAATTGAATACGTGGGATCAAAAGCCCGAGCAGCAGAAATAGCAGTGGTGCTGGATGAGTGGATTCGACTCGTTGATCAACACATCTGTCTGGATGGAGGAGTAAAGGATAAACAAGACGAACATGATGTCGTCACTGTGAGGTACAATACGACAGCTGCAGAGAATCTGAAATGAAGGAATGGTGAAAATACTTGTTTTTGGATCAATGTGACAAAATTTGACCTGATAAAAGAAAACAAAATCGTTTTGCTCTGTCAGAATTCTCTAGATCAAGGGGCACAATAAAATAGTTCAGAAGCCAACATTACGAAATTGAACAGTGAAGTTAAAGAAATCGGCAGCAAGGGATAAAGCAGAGTTACATAATTCCCTGAAAATGGTAATAAATATGAAGGAAAGTTTGATAATAAATAGTCTCCCTTGCAGTTGGGGTACAATGTGTTTCTTGAGATCAGAGGAATCCTGGAGCCAGGACAAAGAGATCTTATGAAACCCAAGGATTTGATTGAGTTGTTGGGCTAGTTGGATGTGGAAGGGCTGAAGGGTCTCCTGCTCCCTCCACTGCCTCTGTTTTCTGTATTGCGATGCTGATTGGGTGCGCCTGTGTGTTTGCTCGCTCGCTGATTGGTTGCTTCAGTTGCGCAAGCCAATGGGTTGATTCGGTGTGTCCGCTATTGGATTGGACGCTGAAGTCAGGTTGGATTGATGGGCGAATTCATGGGCTGATTGGCTCTTGCTGTGAGGAGGCGGGATGTTGGCGGCGGCGTCGTCTGCTCGGAAGGAAGACAGGGTTCTAAAGACATCTTTTGTCATCTTGGCCTTTATTAATTAACATACTGAAAATAGGAGTTGGGAAGTTATGGTGAGGTTGTATAAGATGTTGGTGAGGCCACATTTGGAGTATTGTGTGCAGTTCTGGTCGCCTAGCTACAGGAAGGGTATTAGTAAGATTGAAAGAGTGCAGAGAAGATTTACTAGGAAGCTGCCAGGTCTTCAGGAGTTGAGCTATGGGAAAGGTTGAACAGGCTGGGAATTTATTCCTTGGAGTGTCGAAAAATGAGTAAGAGATTGCTTAAAGTGGAATAAGAATGGAAAAAAAGGCTGAGAAAGACTGCTGGAGACCCAATTGTGAAGGAAATATTTTGCTTGAGAAAAATTGTCATTGGTCTATTTCCTCTGGAGTTATGAAACCACGCACAGAACAAATCAATGAGATACGATTAAAAAAGTGGTTTTCAAACTTTCTTTCTACTCACATCCCACTTTAAATAATCCTTTACTAACAGAGCACTTCTGGCATAGGGATTAAGTAAAATATGAGCGGGGAAGGGAGGGTGGGGGGAGTTTGAAAATCACTTCTCTCGATGAAAAGGTTTCTCCATCTCCGTTCTAAGCAGACATCCTTTTATTCTGAGGTTGTGCCCACTGGTCCTAAACTCTCCCACTACTGGCAAAATCCTCTCTATCAAGCCCTTTCACTATTCGTAAGATTTCAATGAGGTCCTGCCTCATCCTTCTAAACTCGAGCAAGTTCAGGCCCAGAGCCATCAAATGCTTCTCAAACATTATTCCTCTCATCCCCAGGATCATTCTTGTAAACCACCTCTGGGCCATCACATCCTCTCTTAGAAATGGGGCCTAAAATTGATCATAACACTTACGAGACCAGGACAACCAGAAGGTGGTCGCGTGAGGTGAAGACAGCTGCAGGACTGCCTCAAGTCGTGTGTATTGAATGGTGTTTAAGAACTCAGCTGAGGAACTGAATGGCTGCACCAGGACCATTGAAAACTTTATCAAAACAGCTGTGGACGAGGGTGTCCCCACCAAATTGTTCAGGGGATTTTCTCAACCAGAAATCCTGGATGAACAACAATATCTGGAAACTGCTGAGAGCCAGATCACAGGCATTTGAGTTTGGAGATACAGATACACAAGGAGCCAATACGAACCATGGAAAGCCATCTCGCAGGTGGTGGAGATTCAGCATGAGAATGGAAACAACAAAGGATACCCATCAGCTGTGACAGGGGCCTAAATGTCATAAAGTGCTGCAAAAACAAATCTGGTGCAGTGGGAGGCGGCAAAGCCTCACTCCACATGAACTCAATGCCTTCTACACCTGATATGACCACTAGTACAGGGAAGAACCATCACAAATCACCCCTCCCCCACTACATCTCTTGATGATCTGCTGCTATCAGTAACCAAAGATGACAACATGGGTTGCCATCAGGATAGTGAATCAAAGGAAAGGATCAAGCCTGGATGGAGAACCCAGCAGAGGACTGATAACCTGTGTTGACCAACTGGCCATGGATATCTTCAACATCTCACTCCGACAGGGAGTGGCACCCACCTGTTTCAAATCGGCATCAAACATACCAGTTCCAAAGAGTGGGGTAACCTGCCTAAATGATGATTAATGAGTGACACTCACATCCAGTGATGAGGTGGATTGAGGGGATGGTGTTGAAGTACATCAACTCCTGTCCAAGGGGCGACATGGATCGATTCCAATTTACCAGACCTATGGCAGATGCCATCTTCACTGGCTCTGCCAAAACCCTGAAACACCCAGAAGACAAAGGTGAATCCATCAGAATGCTCTTTATTGACTAGAGTCTGGCATTCTATACCATTCTCCCATCAAAGCTGATGAGCAAACTCCAAAGTCCTGGGACTCCATAACATACTGTGCAATTGGATCCAGAATTTCTTCATCTCCAGACCCCAATTAGTGTGGATTGGCAAGAACAACTCTTCCAAAATCTCCATTAGCTCCCAAACTCCAGAGGGTTGCATATTTCACCCCTGCTCGACTTGCTTTACATCTACAGCTGCATGGCTTGGTATGACGACATCATCTACAAATTCTCTGACGATAGCACAGTCATGAGCTGCATGAGGAATGGCAACGAGTCAGCATTCAGGAGGGAGATTGAAAGCGGGGTTCAATCATGGACCAACAACAACCTCGCACTCAATGCCACCAAAACCAAGGAGATGATTGTCGACTGTTGGAAGAAAAAAGGATGGACATTGCCTGAATTGGAATGGTTTTGGTTTTAATACACACACACACACACACACACACACACACACACACACACACACACACACACACACACACACACACACACATATTTGTGCAGAGTGGAGTTAGAGTGAAGTAAAAAGTGTTGTTATTAATCTTTACCAATGAAAATTATTGTTTGAAGATGCCATTGTCCTGTGAATTATCATGGACCATTTTGTGCAAATATTAATCTTTAAAGTTACAATAGTTTATATATATTATCAAGTTATTTTGTGGGTTGGATTCAGGGTCCGCTCACAATCCTTTGAGATGCCAGAAGGCAAGCCATGTACGGAGATGAAACGTCTGCTCATTCTGCATCTGAAACCGAAAGAGGAAAACCTTCATGATGGTCCTTGAGATACTGGAGTGTTTGCTTTATTAAAAACGGAAGAATTTGTGTTGTCAGGAAAGACTGCTGATCAAATCGAGAGACCATCTGTTGATTATCTGTGTTCTTAAAATTGAAACTAAGTCAATAGAGTGCTGAGAGATGGCAGCTGTTCGAATAAGCGAGTTCTTGATTCAAGTACCTGCACAGACAGGCTGGAGTCCATTGGCTCATGATTCATACTTTTGAAGAGGTTGAATGGACTTCAAAGGCAGAAATGATGGCACGTGTCATGGGATGAGCCATTATGGAGAAACATTACAAATGAGAGGCAGAAGATGTTGTCCATGCTGTGGGGAAGAGAGGATTGAAGATACAGTCGTCAGAGAAGGTACAGTTACATCGTCTTCTCCTTTCACCAGGAGTAACAAGTGGATTTTGAAGGAGGAAGACCATTTCTAACCGTCTCTTTGAGATCAAGAGAGCAGCCTCGTTGTGACCATGGAAATGGCCACTTTTGATGAATATAGCCAAAGTAATCTTGCATTTGCAACATAACCATTTTTAAATGGTGACTTAGTTCAGCCCTTGACTGAGTTGATGAAATCTTGGTGGAAGAAAATAGCCACTCCACTGTCTCTTTGAAAGACAACAGATTCATCATGTGGAACAGATTCTGAAATCTCCCTGCAAGAGAGGAAAATAATCTCTCGCAAAGTAAGATTCAGAGCAATGATTTTTCATCCAAGAAATTCAGACGAGTTTGAAAGAGGACCGATGACGAGGTTTTGAAATCCTTCAGTTACTTTTGCCACAATTTAAAGAAATCGACATGGTGTGAAACGACTCAAATCCAGATACAACCCTTCACAAATTGAGCTCTTCCAGCTCCATTGGGTTCAACCAGCGAAAGATGAGGGGGTAAAGCCACAGGGTTAGAGAGAGTCAGCAGGTCAAACAGACATAGAGCAAAGAGAAAGAGACATCAAACACGTTGTGGGTTTGTCCCTTCATCAAGGAAAGATGAGGAAGAGAAGGTCAGAAATGGGACCATTAAATTGTGGGGGTGGAGGGCAGGAGGAAGCCAACACACACAGAGAGGGGACTTGGGTACCTGGGGCAAACAGGGGGGTTCCCTCCCCCGCCGGTCCGGCTCCCCCGCCGGCCCGGCTCCCCCGCCGGCCCGGCTCCCCCTCAGGCCCGGCTCCCCCGCCGGCCCGGCTCCCCCGCCGTCCCGGCTCCCCCGCCGGCCCCTCTCCCCCGCCTGCCCTTCTTCCCCTCCCCTCACCCTCCCCTGGCCCCGTCCCTCCCCTCCTTGACCTGCCCCGCCCCCTCCGGGCTCCGCCCCTCCCATCCCCCTCCCTCTCCCTCATCCCCCTCCCCTCCCCCTGCACCGACTCCTCGGCTCCACCCAAACACCGCGCCGGTACCGGCCACTCCCGGGTGGGGCACGGTGGACTGCGGGTCGCCTGCTTTCCCTGGACCGGGCGGCTGAGGAAGGTCCCGGCGCCGCCCCCAACTTCTTCCCTTTAGGCCCGAGGCGACGGACCCCGAGCAGACGACGCCGCCACCAACGTCCCGCCTCCTCACAGCAAGAGCCAATCAGCCCGCGAATCCGCCCATCAATCCAACCCGACTTCAGCGTCCAATCCAATAGCGGCCTCACCGAATCAACCCATTGGCTCGCGCAACTGAAGCAACCAATCAGCGAGCGAGCGAACACACAGGTGAACCCAATCAGCATCGCAAGACAGAAAACAGAGGCAGTGGAAGGAGCTGGAGACCTTTCGGCCCTTCCACTTTCAACTACCCCAACAACTCAATCAAATCCTTGGGAAACACAGGATCACTTTGTCTTGGCTCCAGGATTCCTCTGATCTCAAGAAATACATTGTACCCCAACTGCAAGGGAGACTATTTATTATCAAACTTTCCTTTATATTTATTATCGCTTCCAATTTAATGGAGGACACAAGTGGTTGTGTCAGACAGCTGGACCGCCTCGGGGAACCTCATGGAGCAGGCAATCATGGTGAGAAGGTAACTCATCCCGTGGGAGGCCGGTAGTGACCCTACAATGTCATTGTAGATGTGGCTGAACCTATGTGGTGCTGGCTCGAATGTCTGGGGTGGTGCCTTCACGTATGTCTGCATTTTGGTCATCTGGCAGAGTGTGCAGGCCTTGGCCCACTGACAACCTGTTTCTGGAGGCTCAGCAAGACCAACCGATTGACCACCATTTTGACAGTACTGATGGCCGGGTGCGTCAGGTTGTGCACCTCATCATAAAACTGCCATCTCCATGCTGTCGGCACGATGAGGTGGGGTTTGCCATTGGAATGTCGCAGAGGAGCGTCTACTTACCAGGGTCGATGTTAACATCCACCAGCCTGAGCCTGGACACTGCTGTCCTGCTTGCAAGGATCTCAGGGTCGTCCTGCTATCCCCTGCCGAGGGCTAAGTAGTCTATTCACTGGGACAGGGCCTTGATAGATTTGATTGCAGGGATGGGGCAGTGCGTCACCCATGATATGTTGAATGTCTGTAGTGAACTCAGACTCATAGGAGAGGAGTCGCTGCTGCTTGGCCGACCACAGGTCCAACACTTTATGGAAGGCAAAAGTTAATGGCTTCTGGTCCAGGAAGACACTGAATTGTCTACCTTCCAAAAATACCTTAAGTGCCTGACTGCCAGATACAGCACCAATTGCTCTCAGTCAAAGACGCTGTATTTGAGTTCAGTAGGCCAGAGGTATCTGCTAAAGAAGGACAGAGGCTGCCATTCCCCTTTGATGAATTGCTCCAGTGCACCCCCTACTGCTGTGCTGGAAGCATCTACTGAGAGAGTGGTGGGTATCTCTGGCCTGGCGTGTACCACAATAGTTGTGTTGGCCAGTGCGTCCTTGGCCTTCTGGAATGCCTCCAAATCCTCATTCTCCCAGGTAATGTCTTTACCTTTCTCCGCATGATGTGGGCCACGGGGGGCGTGGCAAGATGGCGTAAGGATCAGACGTGCCTTCCAGTTCTCTCCTGACTCTATCTTAATATTTTGTCTAGAAATGCCCGTTAAAATTCTTTAAAAGTTTAGATAACTTCAGTGTTGTTAATTTAACTTCTGATGGTACAATTGGTGAAAAAGAGCAAAAAAAACGACAACAGCTCATCAGAAAACTACATTTTCCAAAAGTTCAAGTTTTGGAGCCTACCTGTAGAAAAGACACCGGGACTCAGCGTGAAATGGATCCGAGGAGAGAGGTACAGTGTTCGGATGCAGAGCTCTATGTTACATCGGTAGAGACCCCTAAAGAGGGCGCCAAACAGACTTTAGAACAAAGTTACTCAGGTTTGCACATGCGTAGTAGCATCTGACGGCAATGTTATGAATGAACCGCTTGTAGTATCATCAGCTGAAGTATTACCAGCTGAAACACCGGCTGGGGAAAGGCATCTGTCAACTGTAGCGGTGGCGCTGCAAACTGCACCTTTTGAGATAAAAAGAACCTATGCAACTTGATGTACTGGGAGAAATTAATACATTCAGGACTGGGGAAAACCCCGGCCAGCGTCCTCCAGTCATTGCTGGAGAGGCTGTGGCTGGGGTTTCCACACGCAGCTATACTACAAGGAAGGCAACCAGAATGAAGGACGCAACATAAGAACCTTTGGTTATGCAGAAGAAGCAGGGATCTATTGAGCCAGAATCTCTTCCAATTGAAAAGATTCTTGTGAATCTTGAATCTAAATGATCTTAAACAACGCAGGGATTATCCAAGATTATGACTGAACTTGGTACTAGGTTTAATACTCTGGTGAAAATACATTCTCAACAGATGGATGAGTTTGGAGCTTTTAAGCTTGAAGTGAGAGATAAATTTAATTCGTGTGAAGAAGATAGAGACGAAATACGAGATCATGTTTCAGATGTGACCAAAATGGTCAAAGACTTACAAACTCAAAATAAAAATTTGGTGAAAAAGATTGATTATTTGGAAAACCAATCCAGACAGAACAATATAAAGATTATTGGTTTGCCGGAAGGAATGGAGGGACCAGACCCAAGAAAATTTTTTACTGAATGGATTCCGCAGGTGCTGGGTCAAGAACATTTCCTGGAAGGTATAATACTGGAACATGCTCACAGAGCCTTGCGTAGAAGACCTATTTCAGGTCAAAGTCCAAGACCTGTTTTGGTTTGTTGGTTGAATTATTACGACAGAGAAATAATTTTACGAGTGGCTATTAGAAATGCACAACAGAGAAAATCACCCTTGATGATTCAAAATAATCGAGTTTTCTTCAATGCGGATTTGAGTCAAGAAGTTATGTTCCAATGACGGGAATTCAATCCTGCTAAAGTGTTGTTGTGGAAGAAAGGTTATAAGGCAACCTTTAGATATCCAGCTGTTTTGAAGGTTTTTCAAGATGGTTGCCAACCAAAGTTCTTTGATTCTCCAAAGGAAGCTATAGCATTTGCTCAAGAGCTGCCAATTACTCGGTTTCAACAGAGACGTAGTCCGCCGCGAACTCTAAGGAGACAAGAGATGGAAGAAAAGAGCCGTGCTCCAAGAAGGAATGGTTGTAATGGTGACTCGGCAGTTGGAGCTGATTAAAAGAAGAGTTGTTCTTTTTTTTAATGTTTTTTTTTAAAAAAGGAATATTAAATAATGATGATGTTAGTTTAAGATGAAGTGAGAATTGGGGGAGAGAACTGGATGGGCACTATTTCCTGAAAGTCATCTGCTACGTGTGAGTTATCTCACACCCATTTTTTTTGGGAGTTACCGCATTGCGCGGTTTAGACGGCAGGGGTTATTTTTAACCTCCTACCTGTTTTTTTTTCCTTTTTTTGTATTATTAGATTAAAGAGTTAAGGGTTTTCTTTTGTGTTTAAAAAAAAAGCATAAGAAAGTATTTGATTGTTTAAAAAACTAAAAATTCATGTGGTTTTTTTTGTAAAGTTTATTCAGTAGATAAGGAATATTTGAAATTTAAATGTGAATGGGATGGATAAGTTTTTTTTAATATTTTTTCTTTTAACTTTAAGGTGAAAGGAGTGGTAATTCTGGTGTATATTATTTTGCTATTTTAGTTATAGAACGAAGGGAATAATGGTGAAAGTTATAAATTGAATTGTACAATTCTTAATGAGGCTTGAATTTTGTTTGTGGTTTATGCTCCATTTGTTGAAGATATAGATTTCATTGTAGATGTGTTTTTATTATTTGGATATCTGAATTTTAACGTAATGATTGGGGATATTTAAATGTGGTATTGGAGCTTTTATTGGATAATTATTCAAGGTTAAAATGGAAAAATGGTGGAAGAGTACCAAATTTGAATTGTACAATGTTTAATGAGGTTGGAATTTTGTTTTAAGATGGCGGTTTATGTGACTAATATGATGATAGATGTGAAGTTAGTTGATATTTGGTGAAGGTTTATCTCTATAGAGAAAGTATTTTTTTCATCTTTTTTTTCTCATGCTACAATTTTTTTTAAAGAATTGATTATTGTTTAAGAATTTTTGATAGACAATGTTACTAATTTTACTAAATGTTTATATTAAGTTTGAGTTAATTATATGTTTCATCTTAACTCTGTTAAATATAAGCATTTAAGTTTGATTTAAATATGTTTTTTAAGTCTGATATCTTAGTATTAATTACTTTTCTTTTTGTTAGTATTTTAATCGGTTATGTTTTTGTTTTTTTTTGTAAGTGGGTTTTTTTCTCACATATATTATTAGCTTTATTAATTTTTCACTCTTTATTTTGGGGGGGAAGGGGGGGTTGGACTAATTTGAGTTGGGTTATTAATGTGTAATAATTATTGGGGAGGGTATAGTTTATTTAGATTACTGATACTGTATTGTAATTTTATTATTTTGTTCATAATTTTTTTTAATGTAATTCTATATGTTATTCATGTTATAAAATCTTAAATCAAGTTTAAAAATAAAAAAATAATGTCGGCCACTACCGGTATGAATCGGTGATAAAAATTAATCGTACCAGTGAATTCTTGCAGCCCCTTCATTATGTGGGGTTTGAGGAAGCACTTAACAAACTCTACCTTTTCAAGCAGGGTTTAGTTCCGTGCCTGTTGATTTGACCCCCAAGGAAGGCGAACGTTTCCAACCTGAACTAGCACTTAGCAAGGTTTATATAGTAAGTCCAAATTCCCGCAGGCAGGCGCACAGTCACATTAGATGGTCTCTGTTTAGCTTCATTGCCACCACTTTGACATCTTGTGGTTACTGCCACCCTCTGCTGTTGGAGAATATCCTCCTTGGTCTCAGCCCCTCAATGTAACTAAGAACCCCTAAAATGCCCCTAATGTTTTGGCCTTCATCACTACTCCTGGCAAGGCATTCCTGACACCCACAACTCTGGGTAAAAGAAAATACCCCTGATATCTCCCCTAAATCTTCCTCCCTTTGCTTTGGACAGATGTCTTCTAGTGTTTGCTACTCCCATCTGGGTTTCAGGCAAACTGAAGGGCATCTTTCACCGAGTTTCTGGTTTTCCAGCAGTTCTGGATGTCTATCTCTGGATGCTCTGCTCCGTGGACCACCCCGCAGTATCCCATCTAGTCCTAGAGTCTCTGTGTCAGACATTCTCTGCTGACCACTGCCTGATGGCTTTGTGGTCAAATGTGTTTGTCTATGAAACCATTCCCAGGAAGGTGAAGGGGCAAAGTCCTGCTGACTGGAACATTGTGCAGCACCAGGGCCAGGCCAATCTTTCGCAACACCTGAGCCAGGTAGAACCTCAGCACAGAGCAGCATTTGGTGCCCTTGCACTTTGGTTGCAAGCACAGCCACACACAATTATGGCCATGCTGGTTACACCCTTGTCCCCATTGATTGACGACGTACACGGTCCTTCTCCAGACTCTATCCAGTTTGGACACCCACATAAATAGGAAATTTGTTTTGGGAATTGACAGGGTGGTGTGTGGGGATGGGCCAAACCTGGCCCACGTGCAACAGGACCGAAAGCTCCTTGCACATTGCACCTGATAATCAGGTTTTACCCGAATGACAGAGATGGGCATCTCTGTGGTTCTCCCTGTCTCCTGGACCTAGGGGTCTTTGTACTGCTCCCCATCTCCTTAAGTTGGTGCTTTGTTCTCCACCACCCCCACAAGAAATACAAGACCCCTGGATGGAGGGCAGAGGCGCAGAGAGATCAGTGAGAACACGGGTAGTTTCAACAGGGTGGGGTCCATCCAGGCGCCTGATAACAGGAGGAACCAAGTGGGAAGGAGGATGCAGGGCATTCGATAGCAGGACATTGCGAGAGAGTGGATTCCTCGAACTCTTGAGGGGAGAAGGCGCTGGTCGATCCATCGGTTTAGGTGGGGCAGGGTATAGACATGGCAGCTGACTGGAATTGTCAGCGGGTTACTGAGACCTGGGAAAGGAGGGGAAGGAGTGTGCAGTAGTGTTCTGAGAGTGCTGAGGGAGAGGCAACATGGGTGCCACCTCAAGGCAACGGTCCCCTGATTGTTTGCAGGGATGGGCTCTGTAAATAGACTCATAGATATCCAGCACGGAGCATCTTTGTCCCCCTGCCATCAGGAAGGAGATATGGAGGAATAAAAGCAGAGCAGCCAGGGAGGGAAATAGCTTCTTCCCACAGGCTGTGCGATTGACAAGGCAACATGAACTGGATGGCAGCTAAGAATGAAAAGAGTGAGAGGAATATGGACTGATTACAACAGCTCAGCTAGCAGGGGAGAGGGGCTGAAGGGACTGTTTCTGTTTTGTCTATCTGGACCAGCCTTTTGAGTTCAAGCTTTAAAAAACGCAATCATTTTTAAATTTAATATCAACGGTACAGAATGAATCAAGAGACAAGATGTCTGTCCAGCAGCAAGCGTCAAAGGCACTTCCTGAAACGGAGGCTCTGAAACCACAGGGAGGTTCTGGACGGAAAGAGGCCCAGCTTCTTCTGGAAGGAGGAGAGGAGAGGCACGGGAAATGCGGGGGAAGGGAAGGGGAGGGGAGGGGCTAGGGATGCCGTCCACCATTCACCTCCCCTTTCCTCTACCCCGTTCCCCTCCCCTTACCACTGCCCGTTCCCCTCCCACATCCCCTCCCCCTTCCCTTCCCCAGTTCCCGTCCCCCGCTCGCCTCCCCCATTCCCCTCCCCCTTCCCTTCCTCCTACTCCTAACCCTAACCCCTAACAAAATCCTAAAACTAACCTTAACACTACCGATACCCCCTACCACCACTCCACGTCCCCTAACTCTACCCCCACCCCGTCCACTAACCCTAACTTTATCCCTACGCCTATGCCGCCCCCTAACCCCAACCCTAATGCTACCCACCATCCCCTAACCCCAAACCTCACTCCTCCTCTACCCCCCTGCTCCTACCCCCTTCCCATATACCTAACACAAGCCCACTTCCCCGAACTATAAACCTAACCATAAACCAAGATATAGCCCTACCCCATGTCTCCTAACACTAACCCTAATGCTACCTCTACAATGCTCCTAACCCTAACCCTAACTCTACCCAACTTCCCCAACCCAAAACTAAACCCTACCCCTATCCCTTACAACCTACCCCCTTTCCATAACCCTACCTCCTACCCCTTCCCCATACCCGCACCCCCTACAACTACCCCCCCTAACCCTACCTCCTACCCCTTCCCCATACCCACACCCACTACAACTAGCCCCTACCCTATCCCTTACAACCTACCCACTTCCCCTAACCCTACCTCCTACCCCTTCCCCATATCTGCACCCCCTACCACTATCCCTACCCTATCCCTTACAACCTACCCACTTCCCCTAACCCTACCTCCTACCCCTTCCCCATCCCCGCAACCCCTACCACTACCCCCTACCCTACCCCTTACCACAACCCCTACCCTTACCCCCTTCCACTACCCCCTTTCTCCTACCCCCTTCCCCTCCCCCTCCTTCCCCTAGGTTAGGGGTAGGAAGGGGTAAGGGAAGGGGGAGGGGAAGGGGAGGAGGAGAAGGGGTGGGGAAGGGGGAGGGTTAGGGTAGGGGAAGGGGGAGGGGAAGGGGAGGGGGTAAGGGGAAGGGAAGGGGAGAGGGGAAGGGGGAGGTGAAGGGTGGAGGGCTGGGGTTAGGGCATAGGTGTGAGGGCAGGAGAAGGGGAAGGTGAGCGGGAGGGGGTTGGGATGGAGGAGGGGTAGAGGAGAAGAGGGGAAGTGGGTGAAGGGACATGGAAGAGGCAGGGAATGGGGTTGGCAGGGCCAGAGGGAGAAGAAGGGGAGGGGTTCAGGCCATGATGATGTTGTCCGTCCTCTGTTCAACTGGGATGCGAGGTTCTTCTGGACTTGTGTCTTGTCTCTGAGATCACTCCTTCTCCTGGGAAGAGAAATATGACTGATAGAGATACTGTCTCTGAGGCCTGATCACAATGACTTTGGAGGGTCCCAACTCTTCCCCCATCATCCCCCCTACCCCTGAACACTGGAGCCTTTCCCCTTCCTCTGCTTTACCTGAGGAAGTCTGTTTTTGTGAAAACCACAGTCTCTCTCTGCAGAGCTCAGAGCAACGTGTCTCCATCAGGCAACACCCTGGTTCTCCACGATATGGCAGCAAGATGCTAGACAAATCATGGATGGATCGGTCGAGACCGTTCAGCTGATCCATCTGAACCTACCCCACAACAATGTTACCCTCCGCTCCCTCACACCAGTACCCTCCATTTTTCTTTAATTCCTGTCCATATTGAAATCCTTTTCATGCCTTTTTTGGACCAGCCTCCGCTACTACCCCAGCAATGCATTCCAGCCACCCACTACATTCTGTGTGAATAAAATGTACCCCTCACGTCTTGCCTAAAATTCCCTCAGCTCACCTTATTTAGACGTCCTCTGGTATTCTCGCCCTAGGAATGCACACAATATTCCAAGTGTGGTCTGACTAGAATTTTATACATCTGCAATGTTACTTCTCAGTTCTTGAACTCAATACCCTGACTCCTGAAGGCCAGCACACAATACACCATCTTAAACTCCCTCTCAATTTGCACAGCAACCTTGAGTGATTTATGGAGCAGGATCGAAATATTTCTCTGTCCTGCACACTGTTCATTATCCTGCCATTAACCAAGTGCTCTGCCCACAAATTCTTGTAATCCATATTCAATAAAGATATTGGTCTATAAGAAGCTAATTTTAATGGGTCTCTAACCTTCTTTGGAATAACTGTTATTCGTGCCCTTGAAAATGGCTCTGGAAATAAACCTGGACCAGTTGCTTATTTAAGTACATCTGTATTTACAGGATTGAACTCCATCTGTCATTTCTCTGCAAACTGGATGACCTATGACAACCTTCTGCACTGTCTACAACATCTCTACCTCTGTGTCATCCACTGACGTACCCACCCTTCCACTCCCATCATCATTAATAAAAATCACAAAGAGCAGGGGTCCCAGAGCAGATCCCTTTGGAGATCCACTAGTCATTAATCCATCTACTACTACCGACTGTTTTCTGCAGACAAGCCAATTCTGAATCCACACAGCCAAGGCGCCATGGATCCCATGCCTCCGGACATTCTGAATGAGGCCACTGTGGGGACCTTGTTAAGCATCTTACTAAAATCCTCGTGCAGCACATACAGTCCTTGACCTTCATCTATTTCCTTTGACACCTCCTCGAAAAACTCAATTTGACTCGTGAAGCAGGACCTGGTCCTCACTAAACTATCCATGAGTTTCCCCAGCATGTTTGGGCATTGCCCTCGGCCCCAGCATCTGCAGACTTCCTTACCAGTGCCTCCGTTACCCCTTCCCAGAGCTTCCACATCCATTACAACATCAAGCATTGCTGCCCAGTACAGGCCCTTTGGCCCATAAAGGCTATACTGACCTTTGTCAATGTTCTCCATACCTTTACCTATACCACACCCATAGGAACATAGGAAGTGGGAACAGGAGTAGGACAAAAATGGCCCATCGAGCCTGCTCCACCATTCAATACGATCATGGCTGATCTAATTTATGACCTAACTCCACCTACCTGCCTTCTCGCCATATCCCCAAATTCCTCTATCATGTAAAAATTCTGTTCCCTTACATCCACATGCCCATCTCAGAGACTTTTAAATGTACCTATTCTACCAGCCACTACCACTTTCTCCGGTGACGCATTCAAACCACTCACAACTCTCTGCATAAAAAAAAATCTCCCCTCACCTGAAGCGGATGCTCTCTGGGATTTGCACCTGATACTTTCGGAAAATTTGCTGGCTGTTCATTCCATCTAAGCCCCCCACAATCTTATTTAGAATAAGTTATTAAGCTGTGGAAGGGGCAAGTTGGGAGAGGGAGGAGGGGAGAGAACTGGTGTGGGAGGGGTGAGAGCTGGTGCGGAGGGGACAAGGCCGTGTTGGGGAGAGGGATCAGGACCGCATTGAGGTGGTGAACGGGCAGACACTACCTGCCGAAATAAAGGAGCAATAAGAAGGCTATCTCGGGATCTGCCAGCATCTTCTGGGGCTTGATGTCTTAATGGCAAACCCCCTGAGGATGGATGTAGGCCAGGCTCTGCTACAGCTGGTACATGAACATCTGGCAACACAACGATATAACATGACCCACTCTGCCTCCACACTGGCCGGGTCTGGATCCTAAGGGTAAGGGGAGGTGGGTGAAGGGCCCCTCCCTGCCAATCAACATCCATCCTCATCATCCTCTCCACCCCTCTCCCCTCACTACGCTTTCTTTCCTCACCAATACCCATTGAGACCCTCATGCACCCTTCATCGATATCCAGTCCCCAGTGAGACTCAGCCAGTAAACTCCTTCATATCCTCCAACCCCACCATCCAAGCTTGCCCCAGTGGACAACTTGACCACCCAGACCCACAACCACCTTGATGTAGATCATGGGAATGGGCTGCTTGGCCTTGTTGAAGTGCTGGGCCATGCAGTGAACCGTCTCAGGAACATAGTCCAGACCCAGATTCAAATAAACCTCCTCTTTCTCTTGGACACAATACAAACATGTCAGCTGGATTTACCCTCCAACACCCAGCGCCTCTCCCAACAGGAGTGCCAGCCCCTCCTGCTCTCTGTAGGCCTGATGCCCCCAGTGCTCAACATAACGTGGCATGAATCCAAGGGCTCAGCGAGCAGAGCGTCAACAGGCCGTAGTGGACCCGTCCGCTGCCCCATCATTCGGCTTCTGGTGAGACTGCAGAAAATGGGCAGCTCTGACCGCCCTCCCTCGTGAAGCAAGGATTCGCCGGGAGAGAAAAACCATTGACGTTTCGAGATGAGAAATGTTTGCAGTCGGGTGTTGGCTGGGGTCGAACATGTGGAGGCTGAGTTGTTGGGAAAATTCAGAGCAGGCGTTGATTTGGAAGGGCACCAAAAGGTTCTGGGGAAGTGAGTTATGGGGGAAAATACATTCGTGAAATGATTTGTGGAAACAGACTGGAGGGGCTAAGTGGCCGAATTTGGCGACCTTGTCTTGTGGTCTTGGCTGCTGCTGTCTGGAGTTGAAATGGCAAGAGGTCATGAGTTAATGGGTGAGGAGCAGGGCAGCCAGCGTCAAAGAGTCGGCACTGGTCAGAGGGGCAGGATGGAGGCAACAGAGAGGCTGCAGCAAGACAGATCGATTGAAGGAATGGGGAAGGTAGCAGCAAATGATATGCATCAGAGTGGGGGTGGGGTGGGTGCAGGTGGATCTTACCTTGACTACAGTGGAGTAGAAGTTGAGAAGAGGGACGATGATGGTGTGATCCAACTTTCGCACGATATGCAGTTTGCGGTTCTATGGCGAGAGAGGAACATCAGCAAGGCTGGGCGATGGGTCGGGGCCCTGAGGGGCGACTTGTCCAAGTTGAGGGGGGAGGCGGGGAGGAGATTCGTCAAGAGGTCAGAGGTGGGGAACTCCTAGGGAGGCCGAAGTGGGGGACTTTTCGAGAGTCAGTGGGGGGGACTTTTCGTGTCGCTGGAGTGGGGACTCGTCAGGGGGTTCAATGAAGTATCATTTCAGTTTTTATGATTGTTTTCCCAGCTTCTACTAAACAATGAATTTGCAGAAAATCTCTGATATTTGCCAGGTGTGTGTGTGTGTGTGTGTGTGTGCGTGTGTGTGGGGGGGGGGTGGGGGGTTGTGTGTGGGGATGGGGGGACTGTTGTTGGTTTGTGTGACTTTCTCTGTTTCCAAACCCCATGGCTGCCTTGGTCTCTGTCAGATGCTCCTCTTTCCACCCACCCTTCAAAAATGTGTTTGGGGTGTTGTTTGTCAATTGGGTGTAATTCTGTGAAACGGGCTCATGTGTCGCAAGGGCCTGTGAACGTGATGTAGGCCTAAAGTTAAATATCAGGGTGTTCAATTTCCACACAACTGCTCCTCCCCCTCACCTTGAATCTCTTATCCTGCAAGATCTTCTTGATGGCAATCAGCTCTCCGGAGTCCACCAGCCTTGCCTGGTACACCACACCGAAAGATCCATTGTCGATGATTTTAACATCTGTGCAGGACACCACCTTGGGGACGTTGGGTCCATGACCCGGTGTGGCCACCTCTGTTGTGACCTTATTGCCATGTCCTCTGGGGCAGAAGCAGCAGCATTTACACACCCAGAGGGTACACAACAGGTCATTTATCCCAACCCAGCCTTGCTGTACAAGTTAGTCTCTACCCCTCCCTCTAACTCCCTTCTAAGGGTCACCTAAATGTCAGAATTGATCCTCTGGTGGTTCGTTCCAGCCTCTAAGTAGAAATATTGCCATCCCAGGTCCCTCTTTGATCACTCTCCTCAGACTGAGGCCAGTTCTGCAGACGTTCACTTTGTCTACAACCCTCCCTCCATGAGAGGATCGGGACATCCTTGACCTTCAGCACATCCCGGGGAGATGAACCACTCTGAACCCCACCACGGGTTTAGCAGAAGCCCTCCACATTCCCAGAAGCTCAGCAACACCGTGATCTTCCATGATGCAAGCGAGATCTCATCGCCTGAGGGAGCAGGTGGTGCGGAGAGAGCCTCACTCTTCACCGGTCAACTCTGCTAGGTCCGCCGCAGCAGAAACACTTTCTAGCACCTTGATCCAGGTCCACTGGGGGAAAGAATCCTATCCCGGTTGGGGGGGTGTGGGGGTGTATGCAAGGGTGGAAGGGATCTTGTAACCCGGGGGGGGGGGGGGGCGCGGGTAGAGGTGCGGTCCTGTCTCTCAGTGGACAGATCCCATTCCAGGTGGAGGGGGAGCTCTGTCCCATTTCTGTTGAAAGGTCTACCTTCCATCCCCCTCGCAACTTTTATTCTCAGACACCTCACACTCTCCCCTTCCCCGATTCCTCTACCACACTCTCATCCCCCACCCAACACCACCCCCATGGTTTCCCCAGTGCCTTCCATCCCCTCGCACCCCATCCCCCCAGCTCAACCCTATGTCCCCTACCTCTGATCCAATCTCCCTTGACATTAGCCTGTGGTGCAACCCCGTTCCTTCGTTCTCCCCTCCACTCCTACAGACCCCATCCCTGTATCCCCTCACATGCCATTGTTCTCCCCTCCCCAGTCCCCTCCAGCTGCCTCATAAAGTGCCCTGCACTCAGGATGGGGAGAGGGGATTAAATGCAGCCTCCATTCTCTCCGCCCACTCTGGGTGAAGGATGGTGCCAGAGGAGGCTCTGTCCCAGTAGGGGAGCCTGTAACAGGCTCTTTATCTCACCCATGGGCGCAGGGTGCTTCCAAACACAACCCTGTTGATCAGAGGGTCTCTGAGATGAGACAGTGTCCTACTCCGACATGCAGGCCAGAATCCCCTTCCAGGAGAGTCATCTTTCTCGTGTTGCTGTGCCATGGCACGACTCAGCTATGGCTGCCCCATGCAGTGACATCATCACCCCCTCTGTGTCATCATCTCCCCCCTCTGTGACACCTCCCCTCTCTGTGACACCACTAGTGTAATGGGCAGGGACATCCAACCATTTAAATCCTCCTCAATTTCCCCAAGCAAGGGGAGAATAATTGATCTGGTCTAAATTACTCGTTGTTATCTATTCTAACTCCTAGATATTTGATTCCATTTTGCCTCCACATTTGTTGACTATTTTCTTGACATTGGCTCTAATCCCCCTTCCTAAGTGACATGATTTTGCACATATCCCAAAAGAACTTATACCCAGAGATCTCCCCATAGTCCTCCAGGGTGGAGCACAACTTGGGCAATGAGTGTGTCAGGTCTGTCAGATTTATCAGAACAACTTCTGCAAATAAATTGATTTCATGCTCTTCCTGGCCTATACTGAAACCTTTAATGTCTGGATCCTGGCAAATGGCCGCGGCTAATCGCTCCATGGCCAGTACAAACTCACTCACTGGGGGTGTGGGGGAGGGGGTGTCTCACCTTGATTGGCATGCCTGTTGACTACCTCTGTCCCTCTCATCTCGACATCAGTGGCTCAGGTTGGGGGAGTCTGCGCTGCCTCCTGCAGTGCACAGCAGCACTGCTGGACCACCTTTATCTCCTTATTTTCCTGGGCCCTCTCTAAATCTTTCCTTTCTATGATCTCACATTGGTTTCTCAGGAGAAATACTGGCAGCCAAAAGGCACCCTCTGGTTCCCCTTAGATTTTGGGAACCCCGACTTCTTGAAGTGGGACAACACGTGGTGACCTATTTTCTAAAGATGTGGATCCAGGAGCTTGGACCAGTCTACCAGTTTGCCGTGGTCCGCCAGCATGCTTGCCAAGCTCCCCAACCCTGCACTCTCGTCAGTAGACACGCAGATCTTGTTCTCCCTGCCTGCACTTGATTTCCTGCCCCGATCCAAAGCATCTCCACTGCAGCTGTGTTCAGTCGGAGCTCGAAGGACCCTGCTCACTGCACCAATTATTATGTGTGTGAAACTGATTCAAGGAGTCCCAAGGGTGACGAATTTGAACACAGTTGTCTTTTATTGACACATGTAGTGCAGTCGCATGAGGAGTTAAAGACACACACAGAGAGAAACTCGCCGGGTTAATCGATACACTTGCAACCACTCGTGGATAGAAGACTTGACAATCAACTTGTCACATCTTTCTCTCTCTTTGGCTTGGCTTCACAGACGAAGATTTATGGAGGGGTAAATGTCCATGTCAGCTGCAGGCTCGTTTGTGGCTGACAAGTCCGATGCGGGACAGGCAGACACGGTTGCAGTGGTTGCAGGGGAAAATTGGTTGGTTGGGGTTGGGTGTTGGGTTTTTCCTCCTTTGTCTTTTGTCAGTGAGGTGGGCTCTGGTCTTCTTCAAAGGAGGTTGCTGCCCGCCGAACTGTGAGGCACCAAGATGCACGGTTTGAGGCGATATCAGCCCACTGGCGGTGGTCAATATGGCAGGCACCAAGAGATTTCTTTAGGCAGTCCTTGTACCTCTTCTTTGGTGCACCTCTGTAACGGTGGCCAGTGGAGAGCTCACCATATAACATGATCTTGGGAAGGCGATGGTCCTCCATTCTGGAGACGTGACCTACCCAGCGCAGTTGGATCTTCAGCAGAATGGATTCGATGCTGTCGGCCTCTGCCATCTCGAGTACTTCGATGTTAAGGATGAAGTCACTCCAATGAATGTTGAGGATGGAGCGGAGACAACACTGGTGAAAGCGTCCTAGGAGCCGTAGGTGATGCCGGTAGAGGACCCATGATTCAGAGCCGAACAGGAGTGTGGGTATGACAACGGCTCTCTATACGCTAATCTTTGTGAGGTTTTTCAGTTTGTTGTTTTTCCAGACTCTTTTGTGTAGTCTTCCAAAGGTGTTATTTGCCTTGGCGAGTCTGTTGTCTATCTCGTTGTCGATCCTTGCATCCGATGAAATGGTGCAGCCAAGATAGGTAAACTGGTTGACCGTTTTGAGTTTTGTGTGCCCGATGGAGATGTGGTAGTCATGGTGGGGAGCTGGCTGATGGAGGACCTCAGTTTTCTTCAGGCTGACTTCCAGGCCAAACATTTTGGCAGTTTCCGCAAAACAGGACATCAAGCGCTGAAGAGCTGGCTCTGAATGGGCAACTAAAGCGGCATCATTCCTCAACATGGTTATCCAACTGCACGAAAACCAACAAGGTCGGGTCAGATACAGCAATGAGCTCTCTGAACACTTCTCCGTTAACAATGGCGTGAAGCAAGGCTGCGTTCTCGCACTAACCCTCTTTTCAATCTTCTTCAGCATGATGCTAAACCAAGCCATGAAAGACCTCAACAATGAAGACGCTGTTTACATCCGGTACTGCACGGACGGCAGTCTCTTCAATCTGAGACGCCTGCAAGCTCACACCAAGACACAAGAGCAACTTGTCCATGAACTACTCTTTCCAGACGATGCCGAACTTGTCACATACGATACCTTGAACAGGTCATTCATTCACTCATTCATCTTGGATGCCTGTGGGTGGTAGGGGATATGCAGGTGGCCGCAAATACTTGGTACTACCTATCGGATGTTACCCGTTAGGGTATTCCACATATGGAGCACGCTTAAATGGTGCTTGGTCGGCCCGCTGGCAGGACATCCGAGTATGTGCTGAACATCATGAGAACATATCACTTTTTTTGGCAGGGGAGAGGCCTGATATAGTCAATTTATCAGACTTGGCCAGCACCCGAACCCCGGCGAATGCGGCCCTTGGTTTTACTTGCTGACAAATAGGGCATTTGGCCATCACAGTTCTTGCAACATCATGAGACCCCCAGATCCTCTGTCCATCATAGTGCCCCCATATGCCCACATTTATGATGCACCAATGCTGCCAAGGCTCCGGGGTCACTCTTCTTGGGGAAAATAGTGGCAGAGCATATTTGAGCAGCTCAGTCCACAGAGGCATCACGTCAGCTTCAGCGGTTTTCCTGGAGGTGTGTCCATCCACGTGGTGGACCCTGACTATTCTTTTGTTGTTCCACCTCTCAGAAGATCTGCCAGTGCTGTTGTCCTCAGAGCAGGCAGCCATGGATCTTCCTCCCTGTCTCCTGCCGCCGACCCAGCCCAGAAATCCTGTGGCACTGATTGGAAAAGAGGCTCCTGGGCCCGCCTGGTTGTCCCTTTTCAGATCAGTGCCACAGCTGCTACTTGGACAGTTGGCTCTCCCCTCCATTACATCCTCTTGTGTCAGTACTTTATCTGTGGTGGGCTGGAGCGCTGCCACCATACACCGCTGTTTTCCGCACCTCCACCAGCCGGAGCCGTCAGTAAACCAAGCTTTTTCCTGGTGTCCATCATCGAGGGTGTTGAATGGTTTGTCCCAGGCCATGGTGCCAGGCTCTTCTCTGGGTCATTCAGGTGGGAGGCTGTCACTTTCGGGCAGGAATGATCTGTTCTTGCAAGTGGCTCAGCCCTTTGCCCCGGCCTCTGTGCGGTCTGCCTTGTACCACTTCTTCAGTCTGCTGTGAGTGGCATTCGCAGATTTAACCCATCATATGATGGTGAGGTGTGCCTGGAGTGTGACTGTCTCTGCTGCCATCTGGTTCTCTGTGGTGAGCAGGCGAGCATCTGACACTCAAATGGGGAGTCGTGGGAGGCAGCTTCCAGAAAGCAATTGAACCAGAAGCTGTGTGGGACTCGGCGACCTTGCCTCTTTTGCTCGAGTCTCCACTAGGCCATTGTCTTCATGGCAGAGACGTCATTCAAAGGGTCTTCCAGTCTTGAGGGGTTGGGGGGTGCTTGTGGTCAGTGGCAGTGGTGTTCAACCGTGTTTTGCCATTAAGCCGTTTGTTGTTCAGGTCATCAATGAAACGTAGAGTTGTTTTTTCTGGGCAACAGATGGAGGGGCAGGGTGAGATGGGGAATATGTTGGCACCAGTAACCCAAAACACCCACAAAACTTTGTGCCTCAACTTGTTGGTGGGCACCGCAATGAGGATTTTGCTTTGAGCAACCATTGATATTTCTCTGCTGCCTGGATTCTCAGGAAAAGGACTGTTGGACTAGGACTCTGGACCTTTTCCAGGTGGTGCCTCCCTGGTGCCAGTGTCTAGGGTGTTGCTGCTGGTGTCCAAGACATCCTAAAGTGGGCCAGAGGTTGTGGTACATGGAGATAGCAATGAAATAGATAGGAAGAGGGAAGGGTTCCTGAAAAGTGGGTCCAGGGCGTTTGGTGAGAGCTGAAAAGAAATGCACAAAGGGAGTCATGTTGGGATGACTGTCTGGACCATGCGACAGTGAGAGCAGGAACAGAATGAGGTGGAGGATGAAGGTGTGGCCTGAAGGTGCGGGTTAAGAGCTCCTTGAGGGCATCCTATTTGCCTTGCTCGGGAGGCTGATGTCGGAAGTCGATGAGCCTTGCTGCCATGTCCTGATGAGCAAGATCATCATGGAGGAGTAATGGGTGTCATCAGCGGTGATCTCTTGGAGGTGAACTGGTCCTCGGCCTGTTTTCTGAAACCCACGTGTGGCTGCGACATCCAGAATGTTGACAGCTTCAACCAAACCATCTGAAGAGCCGCCTTGACCGTGATCTTCACGTCCAACTGAAGGGCTGGGTCCTGCTGAGGTCACCACTCTAGTAGGCGCGCTCCCGCAAACTCTGGAAAGAATGACATGCACCCAAGAAGTGGAAATGGAAGATAAGTTGCTTGAACAGGCAACTCCAGCCTCGGGTTGGAAGGCGATCCTCCCGTTGCTCATTGTTTCCCACCATGTGGGTTATCCCCTGGGATGAAGGGCATTGGCCCCAACGGGGTCTGCGCTGTCAGTGTGTTTGTCAGCTCTCTAGTGTAGTGGCTCGTGTCTCGGTTAACAGGCCACTCCAACTTGATATGTCAGAATAAAATGGAGCCCATATTTACCAAGGGTGGGTGTGGAAATTTACATGAAACCCTGACACTCCCTTTCACCTGAAGGCATCCGTTTATTCAATTTACTTTAAAGTAACAGACACTTCTGTTGAGGAGAGAAGGGGGAGGGGGTAGGATATTGGGGAAGGGGGTGGGGGGTGGTTTCTTTATTCTTTCTTTTATAGATGCCACACATTAGAAGAGCATTATTATTAATTGTGTGAATTTGTTGTGGTTTTAAGTTTATAAATATTTTTTTAAAATATTTTTTTGTGGGTGGCAGATAGGATCATGGGGACTCTCTCCCCCCCAACCCACCCACCCCAAATATCAATGGGATAAACCGGGTTCATTGTCAACGTCGTCGAGGATCCCTTCCACCTGCCCACAGCATTTGGCAGCTCGTCTCGTCAGGAAAGAGGTTGAGGAATATCGGAGCCAGTAGCACCAGGCCCAGAAACAGATTCTTCCTGCGAGCAGTGAGGATGGAGAATGATGGATGACCGGCTCAAAGACTCCATGACTCTGCTATTGATTAAACAGAATTTATTTCTTTTTTGGGAGGGACTGCACGTGTATCATTTGTCTCTCTGTGCGTAGGTCCGGTTGTGTGTTTGCAGAGGTTTCCACCATGAACACAGTTTCCTCGGGTTAAATTTGAACGGGTACAGAGGAGCTTTCCTGGATTGGAGAATGTATCTCATGAAACAAAGTTGACTGAGTTCGGGCTTTTCTCTTTTTCACCCCAAAATTAATTTTATTCTAAAATTATTGACCAAGAGGACAACTGTTCCATGTCTTTTCTCATCCTCGTGTTGCATGCCTATACTCCCTTCACTGCACACGTTCTCTCTTTAGCATCATTCCACCACTTTGACACCTTGTGGTTACTCCATGCACTCTGTGGTTGAAGGGGTTCCCCTTAGTCTCCGCCCCTCAAGACCCGGAGGATTAGAGTCCTTCCCGACAGTGCCCTCGTGTTGGCTGCACAAAGCCTCAGTGCATCTCTCAGCAACCTGGAATAGGCCGGTGGGCAGCGTTCCCTCACCCACATCTCCATGTGCTAAAAGACCAGCAGGTTAATGTCGAACAGTTATGCCCTTTGGACCTCGATGTTGTGCTGACCTATCAATTCCAAGCAAAATAAAAACTGGACCCGTCCTCCTTCATATCCCTCCATTCTTGCAATGGAGGGAGTGCAGAGGCGATTCACCAGGCTGATACCTGGAATGGCAGGAATGACTTATGAGGAAAGATTGTGCAAATTGGGATTGTACTCCCTGGAGTTTAGAAGATTGAGAGTGGATCTCATAGAGACATATAAAATTCTGGCAGGACTGGACAGAATGGATGCAGATGGGATGTTTCCAAGGATGGGAAAATCCAGAACCCGGGGCCATGGTTTGAGGATAATAGGCAAACCATTTAGGACCGAGATGAGGAGGAATTTCTTTACACATCACCCATTCCCTCTTGTTCATGTGCCCAACCAAATGCCTCTTAAATCGTGGCGATTTCACCACTATCCTGGCAGCGTGGGCCAGACCCCCACCACACTGTGCAAAAACCTGCCTCACTTCTCTCCTTTTCCCCTCTCATGTTCAATATAGGCATCAAAGTATTTTTACATCTCCCACGGGGGTGGGGGGGGAGTGTGGAAATAAGAAATCTACCTTCTCCAGGACTACAATAATTGGATAAATTTCAACCAGGTCATCACTCAGCTTCCAATGCTCCAGAGAAAACTATCCAAACTATCCTCTCCTCAGAGCCAATGCTCTAACCCAAGCAACCCCCGATAAACTCCTTTTGTCATGCAGCAACTAGAATTGCAGAAAACACTCAAAATGTGGCCAAAATAACACCAAAGTCCCTATATTTTTCAAGGCATTTGGACAAGTAACTGAGAAAAATTACATTTTAGACACATGGTATGTCAAGATCAGAAGGATTGGAGCATTATTGTTCAAGTGACACAACTTTAAAAAATAACATCTAACTTTATGAAGAATGTGATACAACAACAGGAAAAACGGGTGGAATCAGACACATTCTATGAGCATTGGGAAGCAAAGAAAAACGAATTGGTTTTCCATCTCTTCCAAAGCGACCCAATGACCCCGACAGGTCCTCACCGACCTGCGACCGTAGTACCACAATGGTCGCGTCCTGGGAGGGTGCCCACGATGGTCGCAAGTCGGGGTTTTGACCGCGTGTGAGGACCCCTGAAGTCTTAGAGCCTATTTTTAAAATCAAATGATTTGACAAACGAGAACAGAGACACAGGGCACAAAAGACCCAAAATGTACGGATTGACTTTGTGACTCAGGGTCCATTGGCTGGGGCAGCCATCTTAATTTCTGTACGCATGCGCCAGACGTCAGTTGGCGCTTGCGCAAACAGTTCGCTTCGTGGCCCTCAATCGGCACATGCGTATCTGCAAGATATGCGCGAACTCACCACGCATGCGCCAACTAGACTTGCCAATCACGTTCCCGCGCCCCCTCCCGCTGCAAGTAACCCCGCGGCCTCCAGCCTCGCCCAGCCGACGCCATCAGGCCTCGCACCGACGCCTCGGCTTCACCCAAACACCCCGCCGGTACCGGCCGCTCCCGGGTATGGCCCAGCGGGCTGCTGGTAGCCCGTTTACCCTGGACCATGCGGCTGTGGATCCCGGCGCCGCCGCCAACTTTTCCCGTTGGGCCAGCGGGGACGCGACGGACCCTGAGCAGACGATGCCGCCGCCAACGTCCCGCCTCCCCACAGCACGAGCCAATCAGCCCGCGAATCCGCCCATCAATCCAACCCGACTTCAGCGTCCAATCAAATAGCGGTCTCACCCAATCAGCCCATTGGCTCGCAAAACTGAATCAACCAATCAGCGAGCGATCGAGCGAACACACAGGTGAACCCAATCTGCATCGCAAGACAGAAAACAAAGGCAGTGGAAGGAGCAGGAGACCTTTCGGCCCTTCCACTTTCAACTACCCCAACAACTCAATCAAATCTTTGGGAAACACAGGATCACTTTGTCTTGGCTCCAGGATTCCTCTGATCTTAAGAAATACATTGTACCCCAACTGCAAGGGAGACTATTTATTATCAAACTTTCCTTTATATTTATTACTGCTTCCAATTTAATGGAGGACACAAGTGGTTGTGTCAACCAGCTGGACGGCCTCGGGGAACCTCATGGAGCAGGTAATTATGCTGAGAAGGTAACTCATCCCTTGGGAGGCCGGTAGTGACCCTACAATGTCATTGTAGATGTGGCTGAACCTATGTGGTGCTGGCTCGAATGTCTGGGGTGGTGCCTTCATGTATGTCTGCATTTTGGTCATCTGGCAAAGTGTACAGGCCTTGGCCCACTGACAACCTGTTTCTGAAGGCTCAGCAAGACAAACCTATTGACCACCATTTTGACAGTACTGATGGCCGGGTGCGTCAGGTTGTGCACCTCATCATAAAACTGCCATCTCCATGCTGTCGGCAGGATGAGGTGGGGTTTGCCATTGGAATGCCGCAGAGGAGCGTCTACTTACCAGGGTCGATGTTAACATCCTCCAGCCTGAGCCTGGACACTGCTGTCTTGCTTGCAAGGATCTCAGGGTCGTACTGCCGTCCCCTGCCGAGGGCTAAGTAGTCTATTCACTGGGACAGGGCCTGGTCAGACTTGATTGCGGGGGTGGGGCAGTGCGTCACCCACGATGTGTTGAATGTCTGTAGTGAACTCAGACTCATATGAGAGGAGTCGCTGCTGCTTGGCCAACCACAGGTCCAACACTTTATGGAAGGCAAAAGTTAATGGCTTCTAGTCCATGAAGACACTGAATTGTTTACCTTCCAAAAATACTTTAAGTGCCTGACTGCCAGGTACAGCACCAATTGCTCTCAGTCAAACACACTGTATTTGAGTTCAGGTGGCCAGAGGTGTCTGCTAAAGAAGGACAGAGGCTGCCATTCCCCTTCGATGAATTGCTCCAGTGCACCCTCTACTGCTGTGCTGGAAGCATCTACTGTGAGAGTGGTGGGTGTCTCTGGCCTGGCGTGTACCACAAGGGTTGTGTTGGCCAGTGCGTCCTTGGCCTTCTGGAACGCCTCCAAATCCTCATTGTCCCAGGTAATGTCTTTACCTTTCTCCGAATGATGTGGGCCACTACCGGTATGAATCGGTGATAAAAATTAATGGTACCAGTGAATTCTTGCAGCCCCTTCATTATGCGGGGTTTGGGGAAGCACTGAACATCCTCTACCTTTTCAAGCAGGATTTAGTTCCGTGCCTGTTGATTTGACCCCCAAGGAAGTCGAACGTTTCCAACCTGCACTGGCACTTAGCAAGGTTTATATAGTATGTCCAAATACCTCCAGCCAGGTGCACAGTCACATTCAATAGGGTAGAGAATTCCAAATATTTAATTTTCATTGAAGACATTTCTTAAAGTCTAAGCAGCCGATTGGTTATTGGGAAATTGTGACACTTGGTGAGCCTTTTAAATGCCCCTAAGATTTCAGCCTTCACCACCACTCCAGTTCTTGGGCTCGTCCCATGTCCCTGACCTGGTACGCATACATTGCATCCCCTCCCCTTGTCACCCTCCTGTTGCTCCACCCCGAGCCAGTGGTGAAAGTGGTTTCTGTCCCAACAGGTGTTGGGGACCTCAACCAGGGAGCAGACCCGGGAGATGAACCTCAACTGCATCTAATTCACATTCCCGCAGATCAACGCACGACCGTGGGCCAAGGTGAGTGACCCATTGGTGAACCGGAGCTCCGGGGGTGGTCTCCATCCTCTGGGTTCATCCCCAATACTGTCCCCTGTCACCTACCAGGCCCATCTCCAAACCCCCATCTCCCACCAGGCCCATCTCACACACCTCTGCCCTGGCTGGAGCAGTTTCCCTCTTCATGTGGGGGTCCAAAATGGATGGAGTGGGAAGGAGGTCCATGTACGTCACCAGACTATGGTGTTATGAGCCCAAAGGACCCCAAAACCCAGCAGCAATAGACATTCACCAGGACAAGTAGTTGCGCGAGTCAAGGGTTGATTCGGTGAGGCCGCTATTGGAGGAGACGCTGGGGTCGGGTTGGATTGATGGGTGGGTTCGCGGGCTGATTGGCTCTTGCTGTGAGGAGGCGGGACGTTGGCGGCGACGTCGTCTGCTCGGGGTCCGTCGCGTCGCCGCGGGCGCGAATGGGAGGAAGTTGGCGGAGGCGCCGGAACCTTCCTCAGCCGCGCGGTCCAGGGAAAACGGGCGACGAGCAGCCCGCTGGGCCCCACCCGGGAGTGGCCGGTACCGGCGGGGTGTTTGGGTGGAGCCGAGGCGTCGGTGCGAGGCCTGATGGCGCCGACAGGGCGAGGCCGGAGGCCGTGGGGTAACTGGCAGCGGGAAGGGGCGGGGGAGGGGCAAGAAGAAGTTTTGGAAGTCTGGTTGGCGCATGCGCGGTGGATTCGCGACTTGGAGTTGGGTTTGCGCATGTGCGGCTGATACGCACGTGCCGACTGACGGGCCACTCAGCAAAGCCACAAGTCGCGCATGCGCACTGAAATTAAGATGGCTTCCCCAACCGATGGACCCTGAGAAACTGAATCACAAAGTCAATCCGCACATTTTGGGTTTTACGTGTCCTGTGTCTCTGTTCACCTTTGAAAATCATTTGATTTTAAAAATAGGCTCTAAGACTTCAGGGTTCCTCGCACGGGGGCAAAACTCCGACGCGACCATTGTGGTATCTGACTGAACTTTTGAGTTCCATTGCGGTCGCAAGTCGGGAAGGACTTGGGGTCATTGGGTCGCTTAGGAAGGGATGGAAAACCAATCCATTTTTTTTTGCTTCCAAATGTTCATAGAATGTGTCTGATTCCATCCGTTGTTCCTGTTGTAGTATCACATTCTTCATAAAGTTAGATGATATTATTTTAAAAGTTGTGTCTTTTGAACAATAATGCTCCAATCCTTCTGATCCTGGCATACCATGTGTTTAAAATGTAATGTTTCTCAGTTACCTGTCCGAATAGCTTAAAAATATAGGTACTTTGGTGTTAAAAATACAGGGTAAATATTTCACCAATCCTTTTGAATTTATGATCTCTGGGATTTCTGGACATGTTTTCTATTTAGGTTAGTGTATCATGCAGACCTGTTTGGTTGCAGCAAGTAAGAAGTTATCGCCTTGTAGCATCCGCTGTGGCAGCGCTACCAAATAAAGAGACATCCACCCAAGGTGAGAGTAAACCAAAGACTGGCTTTACTGTTTTAAATTCCCCATGTGTGCTCGCTGGCCCACCCACTTCTGGTGACGTACTCCCTGACTTCCAGCTTTACGTCATTGTGTCATGGCGTCACTCTCCAACTGTCTGCCTCTACGTGGAAGTGTAGGGCTCCTCAGCCCATACATGGTGCTAGGTGCGGGCTCCTTCTTGGCAGTGAAGGGGAGTCCGTGCCATCTTGGACTATCCGAGTGTTGCAGAGATTTGGCCTCTTTTTGCTCACCTGGTCTCTTGGCATGCTACAATCTCAGTGTTTATAAGCGGGAAATTCTTTCAATGTTTCATTCAACTTTATTACAAAATTCTTCCTAGATTATCTGTGTACCATTGAAGGTTATGGGTTTTCTTGAACAGGGATCATGATTTTACTCATAATTTGGTGAGCCAATGGATGGGACATTTTTTGCTCATGCCCCATGAGAATCGAAATAAAAATGTAGTGACAAAATTAGGAAGGTTTGTTGACCCTTCTTTTTAAGCAGGATGTCATGATGATGTTCATCTTGCATATGATGTGTCAGTTCTTAATGGCAGCTGCCATATTGGCATTGTAAGGAGAGATGGGAAATGGGTCAGGTCCTTGGTGGTCCCAGTAATGCAACGTAGAAAGATGTCATGGGGCTGAATGTGGTTTAGGGAGGGAGAGGGTAGAGTATTAATTTTTAAGAAACGTATGTTGCCAGCCACCTATCAATATTTTTTGTCAAATAGAAACTCCTGCTGGTAGAACCCATTTCCTACTTTGAACATTCCCAATGTCATTATCCAAGCAGATATTGTTCAATCTCACTTCTCCTTCTTCCAAGTTATCTGGATGCAGGCAATTCTTCTGCTGTGCACAGAATTGAACGTTTCTAAATTTCACCAGGTTTTGGTGCTCAAAAGGTAAATGTTTCCCGCTCAGAAGGTTCTTGTAGGGTTTTTAAAGATTTGTTGTTCCAGGATTTCCACAACTGAGGTACCTTCATTAGTCATCTCAATATCTGGATGATGAAACTTGCCCCATCAGGATTTTCCAGATGGTAACTTATTTTTGCAAGCTACTACATAGTTCTATTCCTCTTATTCCAAACAACAGGAGTTCTTTCTTCTGCTCAAGCTGTTGTTAGATAAACAAAACCCACGTGTGACTTTCCTCTAAGCACCCTGCAGAAAAGTACTTGTAGCCATCCTGGCTCCATTTCCAAACAATGGTCATTCATTTTATGACATCAGTTCGACTAACACCAACTTGTGAATGTGAATAACTTTCTCCAGAGATCTTCAATATTTCTTCAGTCTTTCAAATAAAATGTTTTATAATGTATGTTTGTGTATGTATGTAACCTACTCTAAATCTTACCAAAATCCCAAATATTACCAAATTCTCCAAATATATTTATCCATTACAATATCGCGTAAGGTGCATTTAAGAGACTCTAAGACAGGTTTACATGGGTGAAAGAAAAACAGGGTTGTAGCGGACGCAATGCCACCGTCAGTTCACAGACTTACCTGACACGTCACAGGCTAACAGTGCTGGGCACCAAAGTACAGTGAGTGGATCAGATGAAGCCCCTGCCTAAAGGCACGGGGAACAAATGGCTGGTAGCTTTAACCTGCTGGTCCTCTGGACCAGGTGTTCACTAATGTTCTCATTGAGAGGCAGGGAATAAAAGGTCTGTATGTCTGCAATAAACCAGTCTTGAGTTGACTACCTTTGTATGTGTTTTCCTTTATTTAGTAGCATCTACCGCAGTAGCTGCTACAGGGTTTTTTTTTTGTTAATAATATCAAGATCAACAAAACATCGTGGGCCAAAGGGCTTGTACTGGGCTGTAATATTCTGTTATTTCTGTTATTGCTTGATTTGAATATCTGTTGTAAACACTGTGAGACTTCAATAATGTAGCAAATTTGGACAGCAACATTGCAGTCAGAAATTTGTATCTCCTGGTTGACTTGAGTTTTTTACCTTTTTACACAATGCTTTATAGTTCTGGTCAGTAAGAAAATAAATATTGTGCATGTTGAATATGTCATTATGTCTGAAAGTAACACTGGAAAAGAGTCATTAACACCAAGGTAAATAGCACCCTGTAGTGGGTGGTGCAGTTTCCTGATGGGCACAAGTTATCCCTCAGTGGCTACAGTGATGTGAAACTGTGGGTAAATTATTTTGATTTATACATGGCAAAATTAGCTGTTGTTTGTTCCAATTTCAGGTAGATGAGGTTGCAAAGAGGGTAAGGATAGAAAATAGTTGGGGAACAAAACTGGGGCTTGCATTTGATGGTGTGAAAGTCAAAATGGAAACTCAGAATAAGGCTAATCTGATTAAGCAAGCCACTGGCTCTTATACTTCCACCAGAAGTGAATTGAATTTTGAGGCATTTACGGTGGGTAATTTCAAAGTCTGTTGATTGTAAGAATAAATTAAGAGACCTTTTGCCCCTGGCTGTGCTGAAAGATTGTTTTGTTTATTAACTAAATCTTTCTGAGAGGGAGAATAGACTGAAGCTACTTTACTACTCGTTGTTGATGAATCTTGCAGTAGGATCTTTCAACTAATTACAGACTCCTAATTCCTCCCCCTCCTCGGTCATTTTCTCCTGCAATCTACATCATTTACCACCATCGAGGGATTCTCATGCAGGGTAAAGTTTCAAAATCACCTCCTCCAACCATGTCTGTTCTCTCTGTGGCAGGAAACCCAATGCAGAGTAAATGACAGATTGGCTGAGCACCTCCAATTTGATCACAATGGCCATCTTGGCTCATGGTCACAAGCTGTTTTAAGTTCCATTCCATTCCCACACTGACCTTTGTCTTCTGCCTCCTCCATTGTCAGGGTGAGATCAAATCCAGAGGAACCATCTCTTATTGCATTTGTGACTCGATAGTATGCATATGGAATTTTCCAAAATCATGTAACCTGTCCACCACCTCCCCCCTCCACAGGTTTCACTCTCTCTCCTGCTGATTCGCCCACTTCCCCTCGTATTCTCCCTTCCAAACCGATAACTTTTAAATGTGGGCAGAGAAATGGCAGATGGAGTTTAATCTGGACAAGTGCCTTGCTCTTCGAGAGGACTTGTCATACTGTTGCAAAGAGGGATCTTGGGGTACAAGCGTGAGCTCCTTGAAAGTGGCAACACAAGTGTAGGGTGTTAAAGAAAGTATTCTTCATTGAGCAGGGCATTAAGTATTAAATGTGATTAGGCCACATTTTGAATGTTTTCTGCAATTCTAGTTGCTGCAGCTCAGACGGCAAAGTCCTCCTCAGCGACAAGATCTCCATCCTCAACCGATGGTCAGAACACTTCCAATCTCTTTTCAGTGCCAACCGCTCAGTCCAAGATTCCGCCCTGCTCCAGCTCCCTCAACAGCCCCTAAGGCTAGAGCTGGAAGAGGTCCTCACCCTGGATAAGACATATAAGGCAATCGAACAACTGAAAAGTGGCAAAGCAGCAGGTATGGATGGAATCCCCCCAGAGGTCTGGAAGGCTGGCGGCAAAACTCTGCATGCCAAACTGCATGAGTTTTTCAAGCTTTGTTGGGACCAAGGAAAACTGCCTCAGGATCTTCGTGATGCCACCATCATCACCCTGTACAAAAACAAAGGCGAGAAATCAGACTGCTCAAACTACAGGGGAATCACGTTGCTCTCCATTGCAGGCAAAATCTTCGCTAGGATTCTACTAAATAGAATAATACCTAGTGTCGCCGAGAATATTCTCCCAGAATCACAGTGCGGCTTTCGCACAAACAGAGGAACTACTGACATGGTCTTTGCCCTCAGACAGCTCCAAGAAAAGTGCAGAGAACAAAACAAAGGACTCTACATCACCTTTGTTGACCTCACCAAAGCCTTCGACACCGTGAGCAGGAAAGGGCTTTGGCAAATACTAGAGCGCATCGGATGTCCCCCAAAGTTCCTCAACATGATTATCCAACTGCACGAAAACCAACAAGGTCGGGTCAGATACAGCAATGAGCTCTCTGAACCCTTCTCCATTAACAATGGCGTGAAGCAAGGCTGTGTTCTCGCACCAACCCTCTTTTCAATCTTCTTCAGCATGATGCTGAATCAAGCAATGAAAGACCCCAACAATGAAGACGCTGTTTACATCCGGTACCGCACGGATGGCAGTCTCTTCAATCTGAGGCGCCTGCAAGCTCACACCAAGTCACAAGAGAAACTTGTCCGTGAACTACTCTTTGCAGACGATGCCGCTTTAGTTGCCCATTCAGAGCCAGCTCTTCAGCGCTTGACATCCTGCTTTGCGGAAACTGCCAAAATGTTTGGCCTGGAAGTCAGCCTAAAGAAAACTGAGGTCCTCCATCAGCCAGCTCCCCACCATGACTACCAGCCCCCCCACATCTCCATCGGGCACACAAAACTCAAAACGGTCAACCAGTTTACCTATCTCGGCTGCACCATTTCATCAGATGCAAGGATCGACAATGAGATAGACAACAGACTCGCCAAGGCAAATAGCGCCTTTGGAAGACTACACAAAAGAGTCTGGAAAAACAACCAACTGAAAAACCTCACAAAGATAAGCGTATACAGAGCCGTTGTCATACCCACACTCCTGTTCGGCTCCGAATCATGGGTCCTCTACCGGCATCACCTACGGCTCCTAGAACGCTTCCACCAGCGTTGTCTCCGCACAATCCTCAACATCCATTGGAGCGCTTTCATCCCTAACGTCGAAGTACTCATGATGGCAGAGGTCGACAGCATCGAGTCCACGCTGCTGAAGATCCAGCTGCGCTGGATGGGTCGCGTCTCCAGAATGGAGGACCATCGCCTTCCCAAGATCGTGTTATATGGCGAGCTCTCCACTGGCCACTGTGACAGAGATGCACCAAAGAAAAGGTACAAGGACTGCCTAAAGAAATCTCTTGGTGCCTGCCACATTGACCACCGCCAGTGGGCTGATATCGCCTCAAACCGTGCATCTTGGCGCCTCACAGTTTGGCGGGCAGCAACCTCCTTTGAAGAAGACTGCAGAGCCCACCTCACTGACAAAAGGCAAAGGAGGAAAAACCCAACACCCAACCCCAACCAACCAATTTTCCCCTTCAGCCGCTGCAACCGTGTCTGGTTGTCCTGCATCGGATTTATCAGCCACAAACGAGCCTGCAGCTGACCTGGACTTTTACCCCCTCCATAAATCTTCGTCCGCGAAGCCAAGCCAAAGAAAGAAGAAGTTGCTGCATGACAAAAGGAATTCATCTGGGGTTTGCTTGGGATAGAGCATTGGGTCTGAGGAGAAGTTGGACAAATTTGGATACTTTTCTTTGGAGCATTGGAGGCTGAGAGATGACCTGGTTGAAATTTATCCAATTATTGTAGTCCTGAAGAAGATAGATTTCTTTTTTCCCAGCCCCCGTGGGAGATGTAAAAATACTACGATCCTTATATTGAACATGAGAGGGGAAAAGGAGACAAGTGAGGCAGGGTTTTGCACAATGCGGTGGGGGTCTGGCCCACATGGCCAGGATAGTGGTGAAATCACCACGATTTAAGAGGCATGTAGTTGGGCACATGAACAAGAGGGAATGGATGATGTGTATGGACCATGTGCTGACACATGGGATTAATTTCAATGAGCATCATGGTCACCACAGATATTGTTCACCAAATGGCCTATTCCTGGGCTGCTCTGTTGGGTGATGATTCATCTCTTTTCAAGGATTGTTGCCGATGGGCAATATACTTTTCACAGAGGTCTATCTCCAATTCATGTATTTAGAACGTTTCCATGAGTTAATTCCCTGGAGAAACACCAGTTTGTCATTCAAGCCACAGCAAAAATGCAAAGTTTGAAGGCCATCATTACTGAATCCATTTTAATCAGCCTTCACCTTGTACAATGTTCAGTTGAGACAACAAAATCAAAATGCAACTTTTAACCTCTAAGAAAGATGAGTAATCCTCTGTACCACAGAATTATTGCTGAAAAAATATTTGGAAAATTTTGTGAATTCAGCTTCCAAAGAGGTGATGAAAAGGAACCACAACATGATTTAAAAAATTTAAACCCAGAATATTTATTAGAAGATGTTTATCACAATAAACATGTTCATGTTCAGTAATGATCGATTCTGGAATGGCATGTGGCAGTAATAAAAGGAATGCAGGATAGATATATTCCAAGGAAAAAGAAATTAATGATTTGGATTGTGGTTTAAATGGTTTTGTGGCCAAATTTGTGGAGGTCACCAAGATAGGGGACAGAGTAGGAAGTGGAGAAACCGTAAAGTTGCAGAAGAATATAAACAGATTAGGAAACTGGGCAAAATGATGGCAGATAAGATTTAACACCAAGAAATTTACTGTTGTACATTTTGGCAGTGAAAATAAACAGGAAGCATACTATTTGGATGGGATGAAAATTCAGACCTTGGATGTGCAAAGGGACCTGGGTGTCCTTGTGCAAGGAAGCCTAAAAGTTAATGACCAGGTGAAATTGGTCATGAAGAAAGCGAATGCTATGATGGCATTCATTTCAAGAGGAATGGTGTACAAGAGTAAAGAGGTGTTGATGAGGCTCTATGGGGCACCGGTGAGACCTCATTTCAAGTACTGTGTGCAGTTTTGGGCCCCCTATCTGAGAAAGGATGTGATGTTGTTGGAGAGGGTGCAGAGGAGAATGACTAGGATGATTCCCAAAATGCAAAGGATAACGTACAAGGAGTGTTCGACAGCTCTTGGGTTGTATTCATTGGAGTAGAGGAAGTTAAAGAAGAAATCTCATGGAGGGATTTTGTGCATTGAAAGGTTTAGATAGGGTGGATGCGGGTAAGATGGTTCCCTTGGTGGGTGAATCGAGGACAAGAAAATTAGAGGTTATCCTTTAAAACAGAGATTAGGAAGAACTTGTTTCGCCAGAAGGTCGTGGATCTGTGGAACCGCTGCTACATACAGTAGTGGAAGCCAGATCACTGAGTATTAAAACAAGAAATAGTTTTGTGTCAGTTTACGGAGCAGATTCGATGGGCCTGGTGGCCTGGTTCTGTTCCTTTGTCTGTGATCTTGTTCTCATTTGGGAGAGATTATTGAAGGCAACGGAGAAAAATGGAACAATTCAGGCAGTTGTTAGAATAGGTTATTAGTTTGGCATCTCTGTGTAAAACTCCAAAACTATCTGTGACTCTGGAGCGGTGCCTGTCCCTCCAACACCTGAGGAACATAGATTTGCTAATATGTCATGTGTTCATTCAGCTACAAATGATTCTCTTATTCAAATATGCCCAGAGGTCACTCGCATTTCATTTCAGCTTCACATCGTTTTGGGTGGGTTTTCTGTTGTAAATGTGGCCAGTTCCACTTTGGGAGAGAATTTCTTGTCACATTTTTCAGTGATGTATTTGACAAAATGCCGTTGTGTGGACTGCAGCTCTTGAATGCAAGTGAGCTACATTTATTGTCCTTCCAATGCCATCTGCTGCCTGACAAGCCTTCAACCTGGCTCCTGCCCTTTCCAAGCCTTCCTCAAGTCTTTTCCTCGCCTCGTGTCCCCATCATAATGGTGTGCAGACATGCAATAAGCCACCATATAAAGGCAGGGTCTATGAGACGCAGGCTTATAATACCCCGGATTATCTTAAAATCTCAAAATTGGAATGGCAAGAATTGTGCCTAGCCCACAGATCTGACAGCTGCTGGGCTTCACGATTGTATGTGGTTCTGAACAAACTAGAGATTGGCAGCCTTGCAGAGATGATCGTCCCCTGAACAATTCCACCATGCCTGACTGATACAATATTCCAAATTTACAAGACTTCTCAGCAAACCTCCATGGCAAATCTGCATTTGCCAAAATAGATCTAGAACGTGCTTACTATTAGATTCCATTTGAGTCTTTGGATGTCACAAAGACAAAGATGCGCCCGTTCGGCATGTTTGTGTTTCTGAGAAAACCATTCGGTCTATGGAATGCAGCTCAGAAATTCCAGTGGTTCATGGACCACGAACTCACTGTCCATGGGTTTGTTTGGTGCTTGTGTTGATTGAGGAGATTCTGGTTGTAAGTGTGGATGAAGTGGAGCACAAGAGCCACCTTATCTCATTGTTTCTAAGGCTTGAGGAATGTGGTACCGTGATCAATCCCTGGAAAATGTTTCTGGTGTTTCTGATCTTGTATGTTTGGGAGCTAGCGTTATGCAACATGGTATTTTGCCTGATGAATGGAAAGTGCGTGAAATTTGAGAATTTCCTCCCTCTGTTACGTTTGGCCAGTTGTGATGGTTTTGAGGTATGAGGAATTTTTATTGCTGTTTCCTGCTGAATGCCACTACACCTCTTGCTGAACGACTCAAAGGATCTGATCTCTGCTTCAAAAAGACATTATCTTTGGGAGACCATCCTATTTATGCTTTCCATGATGTGAACACTGTTCTGACAAATGTCACTAAGGTTGTACATCAAATGCCCAAGATCTTGCTCTCTTACCACAGATGCATCTGTCAGTGCTGTGGGAGCAGTGTTCGAACAACGAGTCTGTGGGAAATTGGAACCTCCGGTGTTTTTTTTCAGCCAAGCGGTCACCGGCTCAGGCAAAGTATAGTACATTTGGGCAAGAACTCTTAGCTATCTATCGCGCAGTGAAACATTTAAGTTTTTTTTAAAATTTATAGTTTTGTATACAGTACAATATAATACCAGAATCGTATCCAAATGATACATTGATCAAAATAGAATAACAAATAAATGGTTGTACTGTCCATAAAAGTGAGAAGAGAAGAAAAGTATAATGAAAAAAAAAACAGATCTAGGTTCAAAGCTCCTGTGATAACTATTCCCTCCCAAAAGGAAAGGCAGGACATTTATAAAATATTAGAATTAAACCAACATGATAAGGTTCAACCATTAAGATTAATGAAAAGTGGTGGTGGGGTGGAGAAGTAAATACATTAGATATCCAAACCCATATCTATATATGGTTTCCATATTTTGAATAATGTATCATACCCAGTTAATATTATACGTCACCTTTGCTAAGGGAATACAATTTTGCATTTCCTCCCCACAATCAATTTTAAGATGGGATTCAGATTTCCATGGAATTGCTATACATCTCCTGGCCACTGTCAATGCAACTTATAAAAATAATTAATTGTTCTTTGAGAAATTGAATTCGGCTTCCAAATCATATACATTTCCCAAAAGTAAATGCTCAGGTGTTGATGGTAAACATTATTATAATTTGTTCCAAAAACTTGCCCACATCTTTCCAAAATGATGTCACCTTGAGACATGACCAGAAAGAATGTATAAACGTACCAATTTCTGTGCCACATCTAAGACATAAATTTGAAAAAATTGCAATAAATTAATTGATATGGCATTAAATATAATTGAGGAATAAATTTGTAATTAACTAATCTATTAAAAACATTAATTACTGTCTCAACAAATGTCAGACAAGCAAAAAGGGTCAATTTCAGTTCCCAAATGCAATTCCCATCTTTCTTTTGATTTATTCAAGTCTGGGTTTGGAATTTCCTCTTGAAATATTAGATACAATTTTGAAACAAATTTATTTGTAATTCTCTCATGAATCCAAATTTCCAATTCAGTATTTCAGCTTTTTATTGGAAGGTCATTCTTACACAATTTGTACAGACCACCAGCCTCTTCTGCATACTGAAAGTAGAAGCACACATCTCTATTTGCGCAGAGAGATTTGGCACTTGGGAGTTCATCCTACAATTTTCATCGGACACACAGCATATCTGAGGAAAAGCGAATGCTGTGGCTGGTGCCCTATCCAGGCGCGACATTACATCCAACAATTGCCATCGATTTCAGTGCCATGGCTCATGCACGGCACACTGATGCTGATTTCATCAGGTGAAACCAGATCAACTCTGGTCTCCATCTTCAAGATGTGACCCTGGATGAATCGGGTGAAAAGTTGGCCTGTGATTTTTTTTCCCCCAACAGGAAGGACTCTGCCGTTTGTGTGGCAGGTATGAGGCAGGAGATTTTCTCTTCACAATCTATCTCTTCCTGGTCGAAGAGCATCAATCAAACTGGTTAAGGAAGATTTTATCTGGTTTCATGTTGAACAGAATGTTGGATTATGGGCAAGGACTCGCTTGCTGGTTCAACGCCCTAAAGTCTCCAGGCACATGAAATTCAAGCTGGGGGATTTTGTTGTTTTGGATTCCCATTTCCAGCACGTGCACCTTGTGCTTGGAAGGTCCACTTCCGCCATCTCGACAATGTACTTATCTGCTCACGGGTTAGGACTGGACGACCAGGTGGAAGGATGAAATTCCTAACATCGGCATCTCTGCAGAGACAATTGCTTGGGCTTTTGTGGATCATTGGATTCCATCTTTAGATGTTCTGGGCACTATTACAACAGATCAAAGGTTTCAGTTCAAGTCAGCATTGGTCCGAACTCTCATTGATCCTCTGGGCACGACCTGAATTATTGCTAAGCATTTCAGGGCCAACAGCTTCTTTGAGCATTTTCATTGACAATTGAAAGCAGTTGCCGATGCATCTACATGAAGCAAACGTTTGGCCATGGTTCTCCTTCGACTGCCTACTGCTGTTAAGGCAGATCATGGATGTTTAGTGGTAGAGCTTGTCAATGGCTGTATGCTGACCTTGCCAGGTGAGTTTGTGAATCTGTGTCCAGGCATAGTGCTCCATGAACAGGTTAGTTATCTTGATTGTCTTCAAGAAAATGATTTGGCAGAGAATGATTCCAACTGAAACGGTATCTTCTTATGAACCAAAGTAGCAACACCTCGAGCTTTCGAATTAAATGGAGATGAAAAACATGTCCGACCCAATCTCTTTTCAATTTCATATGTTCTTTCTCAGACAAATGAGTTTCTTGCAAAAAAGCAAGATCAACCGTCATTTTCTTTATATATGCCAATATTCACTTTCTTTCAATCGGATTATTGTCCTTTAACATTAAAGATCACAAAATTGAAATGAGCCAAAACTTAATTTCCTCCTGAGATTGACACTTAACACAGCAATTACAATTATCTATCTATAAAAAAACCCAAACCCTTCTTTTCAAAGAAGAAAATCCTGTAAAAAAACCTACGAGTATAAGAGTCGGATCCCCCTCTGTGGACCAGGTGCAGCTAATACCACAAGTGGCAGATGACTTTAGAAGTAGTCGAGTCAACCACCACCCCCCAACTGAACATTAAAACCCATCAGTCATCCCAGTGATAACACCCACATTGAGCTTGAGCTTCATCTTCAACATCACTCACCAATTCTGATTCCAACTTCTTTTCCCCATACCCATCCCAATTTTATCCTCTGATATTTTCCCCATTGATTCCTTCAAATCTGGGAAGGAATTCACAAAAGTTAATGCACCATAAGGACTCTCAAAACATTGAGACAGATCTGGCCCATAAAGTAAAGTAAACTTATACCCTTTCTTCCACAGAACTGCTTTGGCCAGATTAATCTCTTTCCATCACTTAATAATCTCCTGACTTAAATCAGCATAAAATAAAACCCTATTGCCTTGAACCATCGTAGGGCTTTGATCAAGGCGAGCTTTCTGAACCGCAAGCCGCAAAATCATTTCTCTATCCTGATATTGCAAACATCTTAAAAGAACCGCTCTTGGCATTTGACCCGGAAAAGATTTTCTCCTTAACGCCCTCTGAGCCCGATCTAAAAAAACTCAACTCCCAACATCTCTGGAATCCATTTCCAAAAATAATTTTACAGGATCTGAATCTTCAATATCTTCCAGCAGACCAACTATCTTAATATTATTATGACAACTTTGATTTTCCAACAAATCAATGTTTTGTAACAAATCTCTCTTCTGGACATCCCAGCCTGTAAATAAATCCTCAATATGATCCATTCTCTCTGCATAATGGTCCACACGGTCCTTACAGTCATTAAAAACTTCTTCTATCCTCTTAAATTGATCTTGTCCAGTGTCCACTGCTGTTAAACTCTTATTAATATCAACTTCAATAGATGTAATTTCTTCACACATACCAGCCATTTTTTTCCTTCATACCAGCAAATTGATCATTAAAAGTTTCAAAACCTTAGTTCACAGAAGACATCGTATTTTCATTTTGATGGATCAGTTCTGTAGAGGGGCCTTGAAGTCTGGGGAAGGTATCTGGTGAAACAACAGCTTTCATTGGAGAAGGAGATGTTCTTCAAGCCTTAGGCCTCCCTTCATTGAGTCCAACTGCAGCAAGTAGTAATTCTTGCTCTTCTTCTTCTTGAACCTCTAAGTTGTCCTCCTCCACCTCTTCTCTTCCACATCATACCTGGCAGCCGGACTGTAGATCGGATCCAGAATTTCCTGCAAGTGAGAACATCTCCAGATGCTCCGCTGCAAACAGGCAGTCCCCTTCCCGGTATCTAGAGCTCGCATTCGGGCATTCACCCCCCACTCTCCTTAGTCAAGCCCGGCTCATGTCGAATTCCTTACTTGCGCTCCTCCTGGCCTGGCCAAAAGTCTTGGCACCATCTTTCATCTCCGGATGGCAGAGGTTGCAGACATTTCTTCCAGCTGCTCCCGACTTGCATGTTGAGGATTCAGATCCATGTCTAACTTGTCCTGAGGTTCCTTCTGGAAGGTCGTCCTTGCTTCTTCTGCACTTTTCACAGGTTGACAACCTAGGTTTTTTCGAAGTTACTTGTAATGAAATGGTATTGTATGTACTGACCAGTACAGGCACGGGCTGGCACCACCCCCCCCCCCCCCACCGATTACAAGCTCTCCTGGATCCTCCCTGGACTCCTCCCCTGTGATCCAGGCCTTCACTTCCCTCACTTGGACGCGGGCCTGCAGTCTTGTGTGTAATAAAGCCTATCGTTCCCCTCAGTCTTTGTCTCTGTGATAATTGGGGCAACTGATCGTGCCCAACACTGTTTTTTTTCTTTCTTCATTTCCAGAATTCTACAGTAGAAAATTATTGTTCAAAACATTGATAAAGTCAAACAAGACATAACAGTTCGAGTATTGAACAGTTCAGTCAGGGAGAGGTGTCTTCGAACTTCTTTTTCCTACGCCATCTTGCCACAAGACCCCCGCCCCCCCCACCTCAGCTGACTCCTTGAACACCATCCAATCCATGGACTCTAGGCAGACCTACAGCTGTCTTCCCTCCCGTGACCACCTTCTGGTTGTCCTGCTCTCGTAAGGGTTGTGAGCAATTTTAGGCCCCATTTCTAAGAGAGGATGTGATGGTCCAGAGGTGGTTTACAAGAATGACCCTGGGGATGAGAGAAATAATGTTTGAGGAGCATTTGAAGGCTCTGGGCCCGTACTCGCCCGAGTTTATAAGGATGAGGCAGGACCTCATTGAAATCTGATGAATAGTGAAAGGGCTGGATAGAGAGGATTTTGCCAGTAGTGGGAGAGTTTAGGATCAGTGGGCACAACCTCAGAATAAAAGGATGTCTGCTTAAAACGGAGATTGAGAAATCTTTTCATCTAGAGCAGTGATTTTCAAACTCCTCCTCCACACCCCCACCCCCCTGGATCATATTCCACTTAATCCCTTTGCCAGAAGTGCTCTGTTAGTAAGGAATTACTTAATGAGCTATGTGATTGGGAAAAAAAGTTTGAAAACCACTGTTTTAATCGTATGACATTGACTTGTTCTGTGCGTGGTTTCATAACTCGAGAGGAAATGGGCCAATGACAATTTATCTCAAGCAAAATCTTTCCTTCACAATTGGCTCCACTGCAGTCTTTCTCAGCCTTTTTTCCCATTCATATAACACTTTAAGCAATCTCTTACTCATTTTTCGACACTCCAAGGAATAAAGCCCCAACCTGTTCAACCTTTCCCTGCAGCTCAACTCCTGAAGACCTGGCAGCGTCCAAGTAAATCTTCTCTGCACTCTATCAATCTTACTAATACCCTTCCTGTAGCTAGGTGACCAGAACTGCACACAATACTCCAAATTTGGCCTCACCAACATCTTATACAACCTCACCATAAGTTCCCAACTCCTATTTTTAACATTTTAATTAATGAAGGCCAAGATGACAAAAGCTGTCTTTAGAACCCTGTCTTCCTGTGACACCACTTTCATGGAATTATGTAACTGTGTTTTATCTCTTGCTACCAATTTCTATAACTTCGCTGTTCAATTTCATATCGTTGGCTTTTGGATTATTTTATTGTGTCCCTTGATCTAGAGAGTTCTGGCAGAGCAAAGGAATTTTGTTTTCTTTTGTCAGGTCAAATTTTGTCACATTGATCCAAAAACAAGTATTTTCTCCATTCCTTCATTTCAGATTCTCTTCAGCTGTCGTATTGAACCTCACAGTGACGGCATCATGTTTGTCTTGTTTATCCTTTATCCCTCCATCCAGACAGATGTGTTGATCAACGAGTCGACTTCACTCATCCAGCAGCCAATTCTGCTGCTTGGGCTTTTCATCCCACTTATTCAGTTTGTTATCTCTCCTCTTCTTTTTCTCAAAAAGAGAATCAGGTTTGTTTGATCATCTTTTTGAATCCCAGTGAAAGGTTATCAACCTGAAGGTTTTAAAGCCGATTATTTTTCCAGTAGATGGCTTGCCGAGTATTTCCAGCATTGAATTTTTATTTTACTGCCTTGGTGTATTACTGAGTGCTTTAAATAGTAGAAGAAATGTGGGTTGGGTTAAGTGGAGATGATTATGGAGTGGATTTAGAAAAATAGACATAAAAGGGAAGGGAGCATGGAAATAGTTAATTCATCTTTTCAAATTGTTTTTTGAGCTATGATTGTTTTCTGATGTACGCGCAGTGTTCAGAATTAAAAATTTATTGTGATGAACATGTCACAAAATTTGTCATTTTGTTGCAACAATATAGGTGCAAATATTGCTATAAATTACATTTTTAAAAAAGAAATCTATTTGTGCAAAATGAAGAGTAAGTGAGGGAGTGACTGTGGTTCCTTGTCCATTCAGAAATCTGATGGAAGAGGGGGAGAAGCTGTGTTTGTACCATTGGGTGTTCGTCTTCAGGCTCCTGGACCTGTTTCCCTGGTGATAGCAGGGTGAAGAAAGCCTGGCCTGGGTGGTGAGGGTCCTTGAGGATAGAGGTTGTTTTCTTCAGACTCCGCCTCTTGGAAAAGTCCTTAATACGTGGGCCAAGGATGAAAGAGGAAAAGTTTAGTTGAAACATGAGGGGGAACTTCTCCACACAAGGTGGTGGGAGAATGGAACAAGCTGCCAGCTGCATGAGGAAATATGAGCTCAATGTTAGCATTGAAGAATTTGGACAAGTTCAGGGATACGAGGGGAATGGAGGTCTCTGGACTGGATTCTCGTCACTGAGACAAGGCAGAATAAGAGTTGTTCAGTGGGCGCACGAAAACATAAGACAGACAGCTGTGTTCTCAACCATTTAATGGACTGCACTTGGTGCAGTGTGCCAAGGAATGGCACGTCGATCTGTGGAGACTCCTGCTGGAGAGTGTGGGATGCTCACGGGGCTTAATTTAAACCTGCCGGTAGCAAACACTTCATTATGTCCCACCTTGTCTCGTGGAGCCCGGCACATATAACCATATGACAATTTACAGCACGGAAACAGGCCATATCAGCCTTTCGAGTCCATGCCATTTCACATGAACCACTCCACTCCCTAACCATTCCCCAGCCCCATCCCACACTCTGCCCATATCCTCCAACCCCCTCATATCCATATACACATCCAACAATCTCTTCAATGACAGAAAGGACCCTGCCACAACTATCTCTTCTGGAAGATCATTCCATTCTGCCACCACTCTCTGAGTGAAGAAACATCCTCTAACATTTCTCCTGAAGTTTTACCCCCTTACCCTTAAGTCATGCCCTCTTGTTCCAGCCTCCCCTGCCCTCAGTGGCAAGAGTCTACTCATGTCTTGCCTATCTATTCCCTTCATAATTTTAAATACCTCTATCATAACCCCCTTCAATTGTCCACATTCCAATGAATAAAGTCGCTGTCTCCTTCATCTTCCTCTGTACCCTAGGCAACATTTTTGTAAATCTTCTCTGCACATGGCTTCACCAATGCCTTAAACAGCTATACTCTAGTTTATGCTATGATTTATGAAGGCCAGCATGTCACATGCCTTCTTAACTACCGTGTCTACATGGGAAACCACCTTCAAGGAAATCTGTACCATAACTCAGGATCCCTCTGTTCCTCTGCCTTCCTCGATGCCCATCCCTGAACTGCATATGTCATATTAAGATTATTTTTTCTGGAATGCAGCACCTCATACTTGTCAACATTAAATTCCATCTGCCATCTTTCAGTCCACTTTTCCAAACAAACCAAATCCTGTAATCCAAGAAAACCTTCCTCACATTCCACCAGTCCCCCTATTTTTGTATCGTCTGCCTATTTGATTACCCAGTTAACCACCCCCTCATTCAAATCATGAAAATAAATGATAAACATCAGGGGACCCAGCACCAATCCCTGAGTCACACCGCTCGTCACAGGCTTCTATCCTCACAGACAGTTGTCCACCATGACTCTCTGCTGTCTGTTTTACAGCCACCTCTGAACCATCTCACTATCTATTAATCCCTAGTCACTGAACCTTCCTAACTAACTTTACATGCGGAACCTTATCAAAAGCCTTACTAAAATTCAAATAGATATCGTCAGCCGCCCTACCTTCAGCCACTTGCCTTGTCACCTCTTCAAAACATTCAACAAGATTCATTAAAATGATTTTCTCTTCATAAACCCATGCTGGGTGCCCCTGATCATTCCCTGCCTATCCAGATATTTGTACATACTATCTCTGAGAATACCCTCCATAACTTTTACCACCACCAAAGTAAAACTTACTGGCCGATAATTATTTGGCCTGCACCTTCTGCTTTTTTTAAATAGTGGAACAACATTTGCAACCCTCCAATCCCGCGACACCACACCCTTCTCCAGTGATGTTTGAAACATCACTGTCAGAGCCCCGGCTATTTGCTCCCTGACCTCCCTTAATGTCCTGGGGAAAATCCCATCAGGACCAGGAGACATCCAACGCTATTGACCCGAGAAGCTCCAAATTCCTCTCTTTACTAATCCCTATCCTTTCCATAACTAAGCCATTCACCTCATTTATCTCACATAGTCCAGTGTCCCTTTTGCTCGTGAATACAGAAAAGAAAAAAAATTGTTCAATATCTCCCCCATCTCATACAGCTTCTCACTTACACATAGTCCACCGTTCCCATTTTCCAGTGGACGTACTCTATCCTTAACCCTCTTTGTACTGTTCTCGTATCTGTAAAAACCCGAAGGACTCACTTTCACCTTATTAGCTATGGATACTTCATACCTTCTTTTTCCCTTTCTAATTTCCCTCTTGAGGTTCTTTCTTCAATATAAGTAAGGATCATAAATCTCATCAATCTTTTGTTTCTTATATTGAGCATGGGACTCCCTCTTATCCCGAATCATTCATAATTTTTCTAGAAATCCACAGCTCCCTTGAACTTCTTACATTTCAGCCGATATGGAACAAAATGATCCTGTACTCTCAAAATCTCACCTTTAAATACCCTCCAATTTTCCTCTTCATCATTTCCGGCTAAAAGATCAGCCCACACAACTCTGCAAATCTCTTCTCATTTCTTCAAATCTGGCCTTCCCCCACTCGAAGACCTTCGACTTCAGACATGACCTATCCCTTTCCATAATTAAGCTAAATCTAATTAACCCATGATCACTGGATCTGAAGTTCTTCCCAATGCTCACCTCCGCCACCTGCCCCATTTCATTCCCTAACCACAGATCAAACACTGCCCCCCATCTCGTGGGCATCTCCACATACTGCTGCAAAAAGCAGTCCTGAACACGTTGTCTAAACTCTAAGCCATGCTGACCTCTCACTGACTGTGTTTCCCAATCGATGTTAGGACTTCACTTGCCTCCTTTCCAGACCAATCAACCAAGGATGAAACTTAGTTTTGTCTTGTGTCATAATGGCAGAGGACATGAAATTCTGGTACATAGTAGGTGCATTGGATGCTGCTAAAGCATGTCGTAGAAGAGAATTTGTTGCTAATCCCCTGGCAGAAAACCAGTACACGAGGCGTCGCGCAATTTGTCTGCACATGTACCTCATGCCAGACTGCCAAAATTCAACGGCACACTAAGGCACTTCTTCAACCTTTCCCGGTGGTACACACGCGGTTGGAACATGTGCATGTGGATCTGCTCGGACCATTGCCAAAATCTCAAAACATGAGATACATTCTAACAGTCGTAGAACGTTTCACACGCTGGCCAGAGGCCATCTCGTTTCCATCTAGTGACACTGAGACAAGGGCCATAGCATTCATCATTAATTGGATGGCTAGATTTGGTTTCCTGACCCACATTGCATCAGACCACGCACCACAATTCACCCACAGTCCAACGGCCTTGTGGAACGTTTCCATTGGCAACTGAAGGCCCTACTCACCGGACACAATATAATCGATGAATTGCCATGGGTTCTATTGGGAGTGTGCACGGCTCCAAAGGAAGATGTCTGCATTGTCCGCAGAGATGGTTTATGGTACGGTCCTTACAGTTTCATGGGACATTCATTTCACACCAACTCTGACCTGAACGTCCTTCAGCAGCTTCGACATGGTGTTGTGATCAGCAAATCTTTTCCTACCCACTGGCATGGTTCCCCTAAACAGAATGTGCCCCCAAAACTCCTGGACACTGATTATATTTTTGTGCACAGACAGGTCCCAGGAGCGCCATTACAATGACCGTATGAGAGCCCTTTCCGCGTGATGAAGAAGGATGGGGTTGTGTATACTTTGGACATTGGGGGGCATTCACAGCTGTTTAGTGTGGACAGATGCAAGCCTGCCCATGTGGATCCCACTTCACCCTTTCAGTTCCCCCAGCACAGATGATGAGGGGGTCCACCTAAGGTCGATGCAGCTGGGGCTTTAGTTTCTGGTGACAGTTCTGGTGGGGGGGGGGTCGGGTAGCAGCTGTGTAGCGGGCTGAGTGGGGATGGTTCTTTGGTGGGCGCGTGAAAGCATAAGACAGACAGCTGTCTATTTAATGGACCACACGCACGTGGTGCTGCGTGTCAAGGAACGACACGTTGATCTGTGGATTCTCCTGACAGAAGGTGCGAGACACTCACAGGGCTTAATTTAAACCTGTGGTTCCGTGGATCAGTAGCAAACTCATAATGATGTCCCATCTTCTCCCATGGAGCCCGGGACACACGGTAAATAAAAGAAGCCTGCAAAGACTGAATAAAGCAGTCTTGTGTTGACTACATATATAAATATTTAGGGTAACTATCCCATTTACAGGATACTTTTCATCCATCTCACAGCCTGTGAGAAGAAGCTATTCCCCAGCCTGGCAGTCCTGATTTTGATGATGGATGTGGTGAAAGATGCTGTGCACTGGATGGAAATGGTCTTTTTACAATTCCTTGAGCCCTATTTGAACAACACTCCCAGTAAATGTCATCTGCAGAAGAAAGTGAGACCCCAGTGATCCTCACAATTCTGCATCATTCCTGTCTGATGCTTTACAGCTACTGGAGCGTCCAATGACTTAGCCAGACAGGAGACTCAACTGCGCTCCTGTAAAATCTCAGGAAGCATAAATCCAAATGAGTAAATCCATATTTTTTTAACTTTTCTGGTGTTTAATACAACTGAAGTAGAAAATTATAGTTCACCAAATGTAGTCACACTATCTTCACACATAGTAGTCCATTCTTCTTGGGATAATTCTAAGGATAAATCTTTCTCCCATTTAATATTTTATTTATCTAAATCCAGTTTGCCCATTTTCTCTTGCAACAAAGAATACATTTCTGAAATAAATCCCTTTTTTCCCCATTTACAATTACTTTTTTAAATTTAGTTAACTTAGGTATCTTCAATTCCCACCCAAAATACTTCAGTACTGGAGCACATACTTGAAAATATGCAAGCAAAGAATTTAACAGTACCACAATTTTTTTCCCCAAGCCTATCAAAAGAAAGAGTTGTCCCATTTCAAAACAATCTGCTAACACTTGAATACCTTTCATTTGGCAAATCTTTAAATACTAAAATTATTCATCGAGAAGAATATGAACTTGACATGGAATTTGAAATGAAACCTTATCTCCAGTTTCTGTTGCCAGATTTCTTTTATACCAAACATCACATAAATGTCATAATAGTGGGAAATTATAATAATGCAAAAGATGAGGAGTCCATCTAAATATACATTGATGTATAGTAGAATGAGAAATCTGTGCTAATTTCACTTTATCCAGGCGAGGAGGTTGATTAATTTTGAACATCATATTCATAAATTTTAACTGATAATTAATTAATAATTTAACAAATAATTCTGAAAATGAGGCCATTGTAGTCCCTAATGCATATTTCCATGTCAATTTTTGCAATAATACTCTAGCCAAAGTACCTTTCTATAAAAATATTCTGATGGCTGCATAACTCTTTAAAAAATATCTTTGGAAGCGAACATGGAATTGATTGAAAAAGATATTGAATACAAGGAAAAATGTTCACTTCAACACAATTCACACGTGCCATTCGTGTCAAAGGAAGATTTTTCCATTTAATTAAATCAGCTTTAATTTTATCAATAGAGAAACATAGTTCAGCTTACACAAATGTTGATAATCCGCATCAACCATTACCTCTAAATATTAAATTTTCTTCGTCCATCTAAGCTGTGTAATCTGTTTACAAGCAGGATAATCTTCCTCTGTAATTGGTAATATGTTCCTCTTATCCCGATTAACCTGATAACCAGACATTTCTCCATATTGAACCAAACAGGTTTGCAGATGTCATAACAATTACTGAGGATTTGTTAAATATATTACTACGTCATCTGCAAACAAATGAATCTTATATTCTCTTCATTTATTTTAATCCCAATAATTTTATCGTTTTGCCTTTTTGCTTGGGCTAGCAGTTCTATCACCAATGGTGACAAAGGACCACCTTGCTTAGTCATTGATTGATTCAAACAATATCTTTATCCATTAATCAAAGTCACAGTTGAACAATATTTTCAGAAGAAAATCTATTCTTAATAAAACCTGCTGGATCAACATGTATTAAACGTGATAAATACTTTGCAAGTCTATTAGCTACTATCTTATAATCTACATTTAATAAAGATATTGTTCGATATGAGGCAACTTTCAATGGGGCTCTTCCTTTTTTGCAATAACTAATTCTAGCTCTAGAAAAGAATTCTGGAAATGCTTTTGCTCTTCTGTAGATTGTTTAAGAACATCCATCAAAACAGGAGACAAGACTTCATAAAATTCTTTATAAAACCCTCCTGTAAACCCATCTTCTCCAGGTGATATTCAATATCGCTTCTTCAATTTCAAAATCATTGAAAAGAACTTCCAATTCTGTCCTATCTTTATCGTCCAAAACCGATAACTCCAAACTACCTAAAAAAGACTCAACACGTTCCTCATCCTGACTTACATCAAAAGAATATAAATTCTGGGAAAATGAGTGAAATTCATCATTCATTTCCTGAGGTTTATTATCTCATCGCATTTATTGTCCTTGATGCCTGTTCAGTCTTTAATTGCCGAGCGAAAACCTTATGCGCTCTTTCTCCTTACTCATAGTAACGCTATTTGGATCATTGTATTAATTTTTCATATTTATATGTTTGCATTATATTATAACAGTTTGAACTGAATCAAAAAACTATTTTTATCCACAGTCAAATTTCATTGGAATTGCTTTTCCAACATTGTTATATCCTTCTCCAAATGTTGGCTCTCCGCCAAATACTGTGTCTTAATTCTTGCAGTATAATTGATTATCACACCTCTTCAATAAGCGTTTGAAGCATCCCACAAAACAAATTTACTTTGGACTGAATATGTATTAATTGGCAAATAAGTCTGAATATGGTCTTTGATATAACTTACAAACTTTGGTTGCTTCAATAACATCCCATTAAACCTTCACCGATAAGGGTCTCTACATTATGCAAACCAGAACATGTGCAGGTGCACAATCCTTTATCCAGAACCCTTTGTGGGGGGGGGTGGGTCACTGTGTTCTGTATTTCAGATTTTTCTGGATTTTGGAAAGCCAGATTTAAGCCCACCCAAATTATGCTGCTGTATCCACCCCCACTCCCTTTCAGTCACACTGCCATTTTCCCCCCACCCCTCGCCCGCCTGACTCGCACTCCCATCTCTCTCCCCACTTGCTCATGTTTGGTAAAAGGATTGTGTACTTCTACTTAACAATGAGGAATGATCAGACAATTCCTACTCTTATACTCTGCATGTATAAATCTACCCTGTAATTGTGCTGACATTAAGCAAAAGTCGATTCTCAAAAAAGGATCATGTCTAGGTGAATAAAAATAAAAGACTTTTTCTGTCAGAATTAACTCCCTCCACATTTCCACCAAATTCAAATCTTTCATTGAGTCTTACATCCATTTAGCTATTTTGGTTCTTTGTACAGTTTTTGGAAATGTATCCAACACACAATTAAAATCCCCACCAACCAAAATATTTTCATTAGCTTGACCCAGATTCCAAAAAGTTTCAGAAATCGCGTCTTCATTATTTTCATTGGGTGGATAAACATTCATCAAAGTCCATGCTTCAGCAAAAATTTTACAATTCACCAACAGCTCTCTACCCAATGTGGCAGAGAATGATTCCAACTGAAACGGTATCTTCTTCTGAACCAAAGTTGCAACTCACCTCTAGCTTTCGAATTAAATGAAGATGCAAAAACATGTCCTACCCAATCTCTCATCAATTTCATATGTTCTTTCTCAGACAAACGAGTTTCTTGCAAAAAGGCAACATCAACCGTCATTTTCTTTATATATGCCAATATTCACTTCCTTTTCATCTGATTATTAAGTCCTTTAACATTGAAGGTCACAAAATTTAAGTGAGCCATAACTTAATTTCCTCTTGAGATTGGCACTTCACAGAGCAATTACATATTTTAAAAATCCTAACCCACCCCCCCCTTTCAAACAATAAGAAACCCCTGTAAACAATGTAAAAATCTACAAGTACAAAAGTCGGACCCCCCTCTGTGGACCAGCTGCAGTTAATGCCACAAGTGGCAGTTGGCTTTAGAAGTAGCAGAGACGACCATCACCCCCCAACCGAACATTAAAACCCATCCGTCATCCCAGTGATAACACCCACATTGAGCATGAGCTTCATCTTCAACATCACTCACCAATTCTGATTCCAATTCTTTTCCCTGTTCCCTTCCCAATTTTAACATCGGGCATTTTCCCCATCAATTCCTTCAAATCTGGGAAGGAATTTGCAAAAGATAATGCACCATAAGGACTCTCAAAACATTGAGACTGATCTGGCCCATAATTCACCTTAAATATCGTCGGACACCGAAAAGTAAACTTATACCCTTTCTTCCACAGCACTGCTTTGACCAGATTATACTCTTTCTGTCACTTAATAATCTCCTGACTTAAATCAGCATAAAATAAAACCCTATTGCCTTGAACCATCATAGGGCTTTGATCAAGGCGAGCTTTCTGAACTGCAAGCCGCAATATAATTTCTCTATCCTGATATCACAAACATCTTAAAAGAACTGCTCTTGACATTTGACCCAGAAAAGGTTTTCTCCTTCACACCCTATGAGCCCTATCTAAAAAGACTCGACTCCCAACATCTCTGGAATCCATTTCCAGAAATAATTTTACAGGATCTGAACCATCAATATCTTCCGGCAGACCAACTATCTTAATATTATTACGACAACTTTGATTTTCTAACGAATCAATGTTTTTTAACAAATCTCTCTTCTGGACATCCAAGCCTGTAAACAAATCCTCAATATGATCCATTCTCTCTGCATAATGGCCCACACGGTCCTTACAGTCAATAAAAATGTCTTCTATCTTCTTAAATTGATCTTGTCCAGTGTCCACTGCTGTTAACCTCTTATTAATATCAACTTGAATAAATGTAATTTCTTCACACATACCAGCCATTATTTCCTTTATAGCAGCAAATTGATCATTTAAAGTTTCAAAATTTAAGGTCATAGAAGACATAATCTTTTCATTTGGTTGGATCAGTTCTATAGACATGAAGTTGACTTCCATCCCTGTTGCAGGGGCCTTGAAGACTGGGGAAGGTGTCTGTGGTTAAACAACAGCTTTCATTGGAGAAGGAGATGTTCTTAAAGCTTAAGGCCTTCCTTCAGTGAGTCCAACTGCAGCAAATAGTCATTCTTGCTCTTCTTCTTCTCGAATTTCTGAGTTGTCCTCCTCCACCTCATACCTGGCAGCCCTACTGCAGATTTCCTGCATGTGAGAACATCCATCCATGCTGAGAAGCTCAGTAGCACCAGAGGAGCATCTTCAGATGGGCCGCTGCATACAGTCAGTCGCCTTCCCGCGAACTCGCGCTCACATTCGAGCACCCACCCCCCTGCTCTCCTTAGTCAAGCCAGGCTTGGGTCGGATTCCACGCTCACTCTCCTGGCCCACCCCCAGGCCAAAGATCTTGGTGATATCTTGCGTCTCTGGAGGCGCAGAGGATGCAGACATTTCTTCCAGCTTCTCTTGGGTTCCACGTTGAGGATTTGGATCTATCTCTAACTGCTCCTGAGGTTCCTTCTGGAAGGTCGGCCTTGCTTCTTCTGCACTTTTCACAGGTTGAAAACCTAGGTTTTTTTCTAAGTTGCTGGTAATGAAATGGTATTGTATGAACTGACCAGTATAGGCATGGGCTGGCCCACCCTCCTGATGACATCCTCTCCGAGACTCCTCCCTGGACTCCTCCCCTGTGACCCAGGCCATAAAGGTCGAGCCACCTCTTCCATCCCTTCACTTACCTAGCTTGCACGCGGGCCTGCAGTCTTGTATGTAATAAAGCCTATCGCTCCCCTTAGTCTTTGTCTTTTTGATTTTTAGGGCAACTGTCAGTGCCCAACACTGCTGTTTTCCTTTCTTCATTTCCAGAATCCTACAGTAGTAAATTAATGTTCAAAACATTGATAAAGTCAAAAAATTCACTACAGTTCGAGTATTGAATAGTTCAGTCAGGGAGAGGTGTCTTCTCACGTCATTTTCTGATGCCATCTTTCCACGACCCCCCACCCCACCTCCCCTCAGCTGACTCCTTGAACACCATCCAATCCACAAACTCTAGGCAGGCCTGCAGCTGTATTCCCTCACGTGACCACCTTCTGGTTGTCCTGATCTCGTAAGTGTTGTGAGCAATTTTAGGCCCCATTTCTAATAGAGGATGTGATGGGCCAGAGGTGGTTTACAAGAATGATCCTGGGGATGAGCGGAATAATGTTTGCGGAGCATTTGATGGTTCTGGGCCTATACTCGCCTGAGTTTAGAATAAGGAGGCAGGACCTCATTGAAATCTGATGAATAGTGAAAGGGCTGGATAGAGAGGATTTGGCCAGTAGTGGGAGAGTTTAGGACCAGTGGGCACAACCTTAGAATAAAAGGATGACTGCTTAAAACTGAAATGGAGAAACATTTTCATCTCGAGCAGTGATTTTCAAACTCCTCCTCCACACCCCCACCCCCCGGATCATATTCCACTTAATCCCTGTGCCAGAAGTGCTCTGTTAGTAAGGGATTACTTAAGGTGGAATGTGATTGGAAAGAAAAAGTTTGAAAACCACTCTTTTAATTGTACGTCATTGACTTGTTCTGTGCGCGGTTTCATATCTCCAGAGGAAATGGGCCAATGACAATTTTTCTCAGGCAAAATATTTCCTTCACAATTGGGTCCACTGCAGTCTTTCTCAGCCTTTATTCTCATTCATATTCCACTTTAAGCAATCTCTTACACATTTTTCGACACTCCAAGGAATAAAGTCCCAACCTGTTCAACCTTTCCCTGTAGCTCAACTCCTGAAGATCTGGCAGCTTCTTAGTAAATCTTCTCTGCACTCTTTCAATCTAACTAATACCCTTCCTGTAGCTAGGAATTATTTTTTTTATATAAAGAAAAATCCGATTATTTTTCCAGTAGATGACCCGCTGAGTATTTCCAGCATTGAGTTTTTATTTTACTGCCTTGGTGTATTACTGAGTGATTTGAATGGGAGAAGAAATGTGGGTTGGGTTAAGTAAAGATGTCTAGATTATGGAATGGATTTAGAAAAATAGACGTAAAAGTGGAGGGTTCATGGAAATAGTTAATTCATCTTTTCGAATTTTGGAGTCTCCTGCCGAAAAGCATGGGATAATCGCGGGGCTTAATTCAAACCTGCCGGCAGCAAATTCTTAATGATGTCCCACCTTGTCCCGTGGAGCCCAGCACATATAACCATAGAACAGTTTACAGCACGGAAACAGGCCACGTCGGCCCTTCGAGTCTGTGCCAGTTCACATGAACAACTCCACTATTTTTCCCCTCAACACTCTGGCCATATCCCTCCAACCCCCTCATGTCCATGTACACATCCAACCTTCACTTAAATGACAGAAAGGACCCTGCCGCAATGATCCCTTCTGGAAGATCATTCCATTCTGCCACCACTCTCTGAGTGAAGAAACATCCTCTAACATTCCTCCTAAAGTTTTGCACCCTTACCTTGAACTCATGCCCTCTTGTTCCAACCTCCCCTGCCCTCAGGGGAAAGAGTCTACTCTCGTCTAGTCTATCTATTCCTTTCATAATTTTGACTACCTCTATCATAACTTCATTCATCCATCTACGTTCCAATGAATAAAGTCACTGTCTCCTTAATCTTTATCTGTACTCGAGATGTTGTAAGCCACGTAACATTTTTGTAAATCCTTTCTGCACCCTCTCCACCTTATCTATTTCATTCCTATATTTGGAGACCGGAACTGAAAACAATTCTCTAAACCTGGCCTCACCAATGCCTTAAACAGTTGCAGCATCACTTTCCAGCTATACTCTAGTCTATGCTATGATTTATGAAGCCCAGCGGACCATATCTCTGGTTAAGACCCACTGTCTTAACGTCCCTCATATGCAAGATTTTGCCTCCCATCTGCACAATTTCTGTGCTTTCTCCAAGGTTGATCTTGTCATGAGATACCATCAGATCCCATCCACAAGGAAGACATTCCTAAAACGGTGATTATTACCCCTTCTGGTCTTTTTGAATGTCTTAGGATGCCACTTGAGTTGAAGAATGGTGTTCAAACCTGCCAGCGGGTTATAGACAGTTTGGGCAGAGATTTAGAGTTCCCTACGATCTACTTGGATAACATCTGGTAAAAACAATGGCATCACGAATATGCTGTCCAGACCGACTATATATCATATTCAGGGTGACATTGATATTTCTGAATTAGCCAGTGTCCAGGCAATGGACCCCGATGTTCAGGCATACAGTACGGCCATTACTAACCTGGACATACAGCAGAGGGCAGCACAACTGGGTGGCCAACCTTACGTTGTGACATGTCTTTGGGCTACATTAGACCAATGTTTCCTGCATCTTGGAGGAAACACCTTATTGACCAGATACACAGCTTATCTCATCCATCCATCAGAACATCTGTCAAGCTCATGTCAAATAAATATGTATAGCATGGACTGAGAAAATGCGTTGTGCAATGGGTTTGCACATGTACCTCCTGCAAGACTGCCAAAATTCAGTGCCACACTAAGGCACCTCTTCAACATTTCCCGACGGAATGCAGACAGTTGGAACACGTGCATGTAGACCTGCTTGGACCATTGCCAGAATCTGAAAACATGAGATACATTCTAACAGTTGTAGAACATTTCACGTGCTGGCCAGAGGCCGTCCCGTTGCCATCCAGTGACACTGAGACAAGGGCCAGAGCATTCATCGTCAACTGGATGGCTAGATTTGGTTTTCCCACATTAATTCCGTCCGCGGAAAACAATTCACCCACGTTCCCACTGGCAACTGAAGTCCACTTTTAAGGCCTGACTCACTGGTCCCAATTAGGTTGATGAGTTGCCATGCGTTCTTTTGGAGTGCACACAGCTCAAAAGTAAGATATGTCTGTGTTGTCCGCAGAGATGGTTTATGGTCTGGTCCTAACAGTTTCATGGGACATTCATTTCACAACCAACTCTGATCTGAATATCCTTCGGCAGCTTCGACATGGTATCACGATCAGCAAAGCTTTTCCTACCCACTGGCTTTGATCCCCTTAACAGAATGTGCCCCACAACTCCTGGACGCTGATTTTGTTTTTGTGCACAGACAGTACACAGGAGTGTTGTTACAACGACCGTATGAGAGCCTTTTCTGCGTGGTGAAGAAGGATGGATTTGAGTATACTTTTGACATTGGGGGACATTCGCAGCTGTTTAGTTTGGACAGACATAAGCCTGCCCATGTGGAATCCGCTTCACCCATTCAGTGCCCCCATCCCAAAAGATGAGGGTGTCCACCTAAGTTGCATGCAGCTGGTGTTTTTCTTTCTGGCGACGGTTCTGGGGGTGTAGCAGCTGTGAAGCGGGCCGACTGGGCAAGGTTCTTTGGTGGGCACATGAAATCATAAGGCAGACAGCTGGGTACTCATCCATTTAATTGACCGCATGCACGTGGTGCTGTGTGCCGAGGAACGGCACGTTGATCTGTGATTTCCCCTGCTGGAAGGTGCGGGACACTCAAAGGGCTTACTTTAAACCTGTGGTCCCGTGGATCTGCAGCTAACTCATAATGATGTCCCATCTTGACCCATAGAGCCCGGGACATGCTGTAAATAGAAGAAGCCTGTAAAGACTGAATAAAGCAGTCTTGTGTTGACTAACCTGGTATGTGTGTGTGTGTGTGTGTGTGTGTGTGTGTGTGTGTCTGTTGCTTTTCATAGCTCTATCGAAGTAGCCACTACATATATTAATATTTGGGAGGATTATCACACTTACAGGATACTTTTCATCCATCTAACAGCCTGTGGGAAGAAGCTATTCCCCAGCCTGTAAGACCTCTTTTTGATGATGTACGTGGTTAAAGATGCTGTTCACTAGATCAAAATGGTCTTTGCACTATTCCTTGAGCGCAATTTGAACAACACTCCCAGTAAATGTCATCTACAGAAAAAGGGAGAGCCCAGTGATCCTCACAACTCTGCATCATTCCTGTCTGATGCTTAACAGCAACTAGATCATCCAATGGTGCAACCAGACAGGAGACTCAACTGCGCTCCTGTAAAATCTCAGGATGAGAGCCGTTGGCCTTGACCTCCTCAGCCTCCTTGGGAAGTGTAGGCACTTCATGACCAATGAGGAGGTGTGATTGTTTTGTGTATTAATACGTGTGCTGTATGGATGGGAATTTTATGTGATTGTATTGTCTATTCTTGCTCTTTAACAATCTTTAATGGATAGAAGTAGTCATTGTACTTTAGGATGTACAATCATGTACAGATTGTCCTTAAATAGCCATTTGGCCCAGATGTCTATTCAGTCCAAGAATACTTTCGATCACAGGCAGATTTTGAACAATAACACCATTCATTCTAAAACAAACATTGGTTTTAATTTTCTTTAAACAGAAAAACAAACAGGATCAAACTTTAACTTATCACTATTAATTTAACAGCCTTCCATTACCGCCTTCTAATTTTAAGTGCAGGTGTATTTAATGTGCATAAAGTTCTTTGACACAACTCCAAGTTCACCGGCATCTATCAATTCTTATACTGTGCACAGAATTCAACATTTATGAATTTTCACCAAGCTCTGGTGCTAAGAAGTAAATGTGTACCCTCCAGGAAGGTTTTTGTTGGTTTCAGAGAGGGATTTCATGCACATTGGACACACATAAAGTGATTCCCTCTGATCAGCCACTTTGGTGTCTTGCCAAAGAAACTTGACCCATCAGGGTTTTCCAAATGATAACCTCTTCTGCAGGTCACAATTGATTTCCTTTTGTTTCCCTTATTTCAGGTGAAACATCATTTCTAGCCAGCCATTTCCTCTTGTATGGACAACAAAGTTTTTCAACAGGCTGAACTGAGAACTCACAACCAGTCTTCAAAACAAGATGCCAGCTTGCCATCTCTCTCTCTCTCTCTCTCTCTCTCTCTCTCTCTCTCTCTCTTTTTTAGAAAAAGCCTATTTGGTCTCTCCTCTCTGCTTGCAAAACCACATGACCTTCTTAGAACAGCAAACTGGAACCAGCCAGATACTGCACCAGACCCAAATTACTGAGTCCATTCATCTGTTGCTTTAAAAACAATAATCTATTTACACCTGCTTTTGAAATTCTTTAGCAAAACAGCCTCCTTGTTTTATCTTTGCAAAGGCTATCGGCGCCTGAATGACTCACTCTCAGCAAAGCTCTTGCGTTTTAAATAAGATCTGTTTTGTGAAGTGTATGTGTTTGTTTGTGACCTAAACGACTCCTCCAATCCATCTCTTTCAAAAACATCTCTATATACAATGTAAAATATATAATCTGTCACAGGACAGAAGCAGCAGAAGAGCTGTGATAAAATCAATGGTGTCCTTGCAAAAAAAAAAGTGGGAAGAGGTATAATCCAGTTGGCTCTGGTGAGTGTAGTTTGTAATAGTTTGAAACTTGAACCTCTCTCTCTATTTCAGGAGACAATTTACTGTCATGTAATTAAAAAGTGTCATATCACACAAAATTGCTTTTTTCCTGCTGTCAGACAGACAGACTCACATCTGGCAGAAATTGACTGAAATGCCTCTTACGGTCAGAGAAAGACTGAGTGCTACCCACCACCCCCACCACCCCAAACCCTGGGCCAAGTCACTGAGGGTCTGTGGATTGTCTTTCAATGCTCACAGACCAATCCAAGTCATTGGCAATGTGAGCTCCAGTTTTGAACATCTGACATAATTAGGAACCATTTAGCACTCACTCGTATCCCAGGTCTGATACCTGACACCCTTTTAGCCAGTTTTGACCCAGTCTCTAGCAATCTACAGCCTGTTGTGAGTTCCTTGACTGCTTTGTCCAGAAGCCCGCAGCCTGCGTGGGTTCCTCTCCTCAAGTCACCAACAGCCTGCCACCTATGTGGGTCCTTCAGCTGCAAAACCCCTCACTGGTCTGCTTCCTTGGACACTGACCCGTGGATTGAATCCTCTGCTTCTGAGATGTTGGTGGGGTGTGGTCTTTATGTTTTCTGGTGCTCTGCATTAGTCGTCCGCTTCCCCAGAGTTCACGGTGGTGAGGAAATCTAACAAATCTAAATTTAAAAAATGTAACTAAGAGGAGAATCTCACATGTCTAGAGGGATGGAAAGGGAATTATTACAAATTGAAGCCTGATATTTGAATATTCAGGTGCCAAATTTGCAAAAGCATATTTCTCAAGCTATATGTAATTTTTTCCAAAGGAATACAAGTTTGAATTTTTGCATGTCATCTTGCCATCCCTAAAAATATATATATATCTGATTTCCAAGTAAGTGCAATACATGTCCTCATCACTGCTAATGTTAATTTAACAAATTTCCATTGATATATTAATAGATTTAATTTGGGCCTTGTTCCTTCAATATTTTGTAATAAAGATAAGGTCAGATTCTGCTGGAAAACATCTCCTGTAACTTGTTCCAAAAAATTTGTAATTCTCCCCAAAAAGATCTCACATTAGGACAAAGCTAAGTTGAATGCAAGAAAGTTGCGACATCTTCACCACACCTAAAACATTGATCTGATAATTCTGATTTTATTCTAATCAATTTCATTGGTGTAAGAAGTCACTGTAGAAGAAAAACTAGTTGTGAATTCCTTCCTCACTGCTGCAGTGTGGAACTCTGGTCAATAGTTCCAGACTGCTGAGTTGAAGTGAATTAATACAACTCCCCTGGATCATGTGATCTCTTTTGCCAAATCAGCTTCCTGAGGAGCTTTTCAAATCCAACAGCCTGAGTCACCTGACTCCAGGTGCAGCTTTCAGATAAAATCCTTGCTGACATCTGCTACATGACTGATGTAAAAACAATTATACTGAATTAATTTATGGATCTCCCCATATTTGCCAATCAATTAAATTATTCAGATCCATTTCCCACCTTTGTCTCAACTTATGAACTCCTCATTTAAAAGTTCCTACTTGTAATAAAGAGGATATCATCAAATAATTTATTTTTAACAATTCCTCTTATAAGGAATTTCTATTTCAGTACAACATGGTTGGTCCTAACTTATCCTTCAAATATGCTCTTAGTTGGAAAGAGCAAAAAAGATTGTGATGAGTTATACGATATTTATTTCTCAGTTGCTCAAATGACATTAATTGTCCCCTTTCATAACAATCTTCAACATTTATAATCCCCTTACGAAACCCGCTATCCAGAAATTGATGATCCTTTAAAAAAGATATGAGGATTTTGAATCAAAGCCATTCTGGGTGATGTACATCCATTTACACCAATTTCATCATTTATTTTATTCCATATATTAATCAAATGTTTCAACAATTGTGTATCTTTATCACCAACCATTAATTTCGATTCCCACTTGTATATAAATTCTTCTGCTTTTCCCTCTCCTATTTTATTTGATTCTATTTTAACCCTTTCAAAAAAAGAAGCAAGAAATCTCATTTGAGCTGCTCCATAACAATTTTTAAAATGAATAAGATGCAGTCCTCTCAATGCAGAATTTGCATTGGGTTACTTGTAACATGGGATTCAATTGGAAATGGGTTCACGTGACATAAACCCACAATGCAGAATGCTTTCTAAGAAGGGAATACAAGAGGAGGGTTGTCTAGGTCTCCAGCAGGATATAGATCACAAGATATAGGAGCAGAAGTAGGCCCGTCGAGTCTGTTCCACCATTCTTCCACTCACCCCCACTCCCCAGCTTTCTCCCCATAACCCTTGATTCCTTGACTAATCAAATACCTGTCAATCTCTGCCTTAAATACACCCAATGATCTCACATGGGTTTCACGACCACTGACAAAATCAATTTTTCCACATTTGTTTTAAATTGACACCCTTTTATCCTGAAATTATGCTCTCCTGTCCTAGAATCCCCTACCATGGGAAACATCTTTGCCATATGTAATCTGCCCAAGCCTTCCAGCATTTGAAATGCCTCTGAGGACCCTCTTATCCTTCTGTACTCCAACTAGTACAGTCGAAGAGTCGACAATTGTTCCTCATATACTCACCCTTTCATTCCTGATATCATTCCAGTAAATCATCTCTGACCTTCTCCAACTCCAGCACATCTTTTCTCAAATTCGGTACCCAAAACTCTAATTCTGATTGAATGGAAAGCGAATTCTCCAACGACACAAACACAACAGTTAAATGATATTATGTCTTGTTAATATTTACAAAAATTATAGAAGAGTCAATTAATAACTTTCAACAGATGCTGGGACCCATTTATGGACCATTGTCATAACCTAAAGCATTAGGGTTGTTCTGAAGCTTGGTGCTGTGTTACGAGTCCAGAGGATCCCAAAACCCAGCAGCAATAGATATTCACCAAGACAAATGGTGACTTAAACAAAAGCTGATTTTAATTATCTTTCAAGATGAAAATGGAATAACACTTTAACTTATCACTATTTTATTACTTTAACTGACTTTACCCAACTTTCCCCCCATCTAATTCTAAGTGCACGTGTGTGTAAGTTCAGAAAAGTTCTTTGGTTCACAGTCCAATCTCACTTCTCATTAATCCAAGTTCACTGGTTGCAGGCCATTCTTCTACTGTGCACAGAATTTATCAAATATAATGTTCACAGGTTTGGTGCTCGAAAGGTAAATAATTACTGTTCAGGAAGGTTCTTGTTGGTTTTCAGAGAGAGGTGTGTTGTTCAGGGAAGTATTAGGGTGTTTGTGACTCAACGTATCAGCATCTGAAGTCTGTTATCTCTTCGGAAAAGCTCTGATCGCTTTAGCGTGGAGCAGAGCTGAACCAGGACTTTGCAGGTATTTAAGGGAGTGTGTGGGCAGGGTTTGTTCTGGACCAACAATCTCACCAAATGACTCTGCTTGAAATCAAGATTCAAATCATTTTGAGGAATACAACAGGAATTGTTCAACAAGAGCCTGGTGTTCCCTGAGGAGTTTTCTTTCAATAGTGGAAATGATTTATTTAAAAACCCCATTAATCTTCCTGATGCAGATCTTTGTATTTAACTTTCAGGTTGCTATCTGTTGTTAACTTGGAGGCCTTTAATCAGGTGACTGGGTGGAATCTTTGCTTTAACCAAGCAGTTCGCTTGCAATTTTCCAGCTGTAGGATGCAGTGCAGTTGCTTGCAAGTTTAGCAAGTGGGATTATGATGTGAAACAGCAAATCACAGCGTCATTTTTGTGTTTGAAAATGCCAATGTGAAAATTTTAACTTTGGTCTCCTTGGTTTGCTTAAGTTAACAGAGGAGACGTTGGGTCAAGCTGAGAAGACAGAGGTTGGATGCCCATTTGGAGAATCAACTGGGGAAAGAAGAAAGCACAAAACGAGGGTCTGAAAAAATAATGAAGCAGACTGAAGTGCTGTTGAACCAAACCCAGGTAAAGAATTTAATTTTGTACAGCATACTTAAGAGACCAAATGATTTGGGTTTTTAATCATGGGTCCTCTACCGGCACCACCTACGGCTCCTAGAACGCTTCCACCAGCGTTGTCTCCGCTCCATCCTCAACATCCATTGGAGCGCTTACATCCCTAATGTCGAAGTACTCGAGATGGCAGAGGTCGACAGCATCGAGTCCATGCTGCTGAAGATCCAGCTGCGCTGGATGGGTCACGTCTCCAGAATGGAGGACCATCGCCTTCCCAAGATCGTGTTATATGGCGAGCTCTCCACTGGCCACCGTGACAGAGGTGCACCAAAGAAAAGGTACAAGGACTGCCTAAAGAAATCTCTTGGTGCCTGCCACATTGACCACTGCCAGTGGGCTGATAACGCCTCAAACCGTGCATCTTGGCGCCTCACAGTTTGGCGGGCAGCAACCTCCTTTGAAGAAGACCGCAGAGCCCACCTCACTGACAAAAGGCAAAGGAGGAAAAACCCAACACCCAACCCCAACCAACCAATTTTCCCTTGCAACCGCTGCAATCGTGTCTGCCTGTCCCGCATCGGACTTGTCAGCCACAAACGAGCCTGCAGCTGACGTGGACTTTTTACCCCCTCCATAAATCTTCGTCCGCGAAGCCAAGCCAAAGAAGAAGAAATGAACAAAATCTGATTAGAATAGAAGTTTATGGAATGTTTGGAAGTTGCCACAAAAAAATGGAGATATAAATTAAATGTTGTAATTAAGATAAATGAACAATACAATGAGCCTGGTGTCTCAGTATCTGCCTCCCTTGACTGAACATCACCGTTAAACCTTCTCCCCAATATGAACCTGATGTCAAAGTATCTGACACAGTTAATCGTACATCAATATTAAACCTTCGCACGAATTTGAATCCTGTCTCAAAGTTTCTGCCTCAGTCTATCGTACATCAACGAAAAACTTTCTCCCCCCCCCACCCGTGATCCTGGTGTAATAGAATCTGCCTCAGTCTACCGTCCATCACCGTTAAACCTTCTCCCCACTGTGAACCTGGTGTCATGGTAGATATCTCAATATACAGTATATCACCGTTAAACCTTCTCCCCAATGTGAACCTGGTGTCACAGTATCTGCCTCAGTCTACCGGACATCACCGTTACACCTTCTCACTACTATGAACTTGGTGTCACAGCATTGGACTCAGTCTAACATACATCACTGATAAACCTCCTCCCCACTGTGCACCCTGTGACACAGTATCTGATGCAGTTCATGGGTATATCACTGTTAAACCTTCTCACAAATGTGAATCCTACTATAAAATAATACTCCCCTTCTAAGTCTCTCTGTATTCTAATCCCCACCTATTTTAAAATTCCAAAAAAAAGAGAAAAATCAATCCCAAAACAAGCTACTCAAAAGTAGTAGCCCCCTAAAAATCTGGGTGTGGTGAAGTGCACAAGTGGCAGGTGACTAAAGGACTCTGTGTCACCCACCCCCAGTCAGACTTTCACAAAGTCCTGAAACAAAAACATTCAACCCAGTGATTCCAGTCCCACTGATTGTTCCGGATCTTCAATATCGAGAAGACTGCGTCAATTCAACTTTTTTCCCATTCTTTCCATATTTTCCAATCTTCCCATTTCCATTCCCATTGACCCTTCCCTTCGGTGACAATGGTGACGATCGCCCATTTCCTCGTCCATCTGGCAATGAATTAGCAAATAATAAAGCATCGTGGTCATTCTCAAAAAACTGAGATTGAAAATTCCCATAAAAATCTTTCAATACTGCCGCATGACGAAAAGCAAATTTATATCCCTTTCGCCACAGTACTTCTTAGGCTGAATTAAATTCTCGGTCTCTTCTGATAATTTCTTGACTCAGATCTGCATTAAAAAAACCCTATTATTTTGAACCATCAGTGGAGCCTGATTTTGCCGTGTTTTCTGCACCACCAATCGGAGGATCATCTCTCTGTCTTGATATTTAAAACAGCGAATCAAAACTGCTCGTGGTAATTGGCCTGGAAATGGTTTCTTCCTTAACGCTCTGTTCGCTCGATCTAATTCCAGTTCATCTGGAACGAATTACCTGCCCTACACTTCTGGGATCCATTTCTTCAAAACCTTCACCAGATCCGAACCTTGCATATCTTCCGGAAGACCTACTATCTTAACATTATTTCTACGACTTTGGTTTTCTAATGAGCCAAACTTCTTCAATAATTCCTTCTTCTGAATCCCCCAATCTACAAAAGGATCTTACACTATTTCCATTTTTTCTCTATTACACTCCATTTGACTCTTGCATTCAAGAAAGCCTCCTCAATCTTTTTAAAATGATCTTGCACAGTATCCACTGATCGTGTCCATCTCGTAACATCACTCTTAACTACATTAATATTTTGCTTCATAAAAGTTATTTCTTCACACACAGTGTTCATTTTAGATTTCATTTCTGAAAATCCTTGAGTCATCTGATGAGTCATCTGCATTGATATATTTGACATATCTTCCATGAGCTGAGCAATCCCTTCCAGAATAGGAAACACAGAATCCAGTCCAGGATCCATCACCTCCATTTGAGGCTGACGGCTCTCTTCTTCCTCCAAAGCAGTAAGTCCTCTTCCAGTATGGTTGCGGGTCTGGTCACCCGACAACAGCGTGCCGACCTCATCAGCTCACTGTCGCTCAGGCTCCCCCACAGCCCACATCGTCTCCAAAGGTTCGTGGACCCTCAACACACTTTGCATGCCCAGTAGGGCACCGACTGCGCAGGTGCATCTTCTGATGCTACATTGCACTCCCCCGGACCACCAGGCAATGCTGCAGGATCACGGGCCTGTCCTCGCTCAGCTGGCCCACACTCACGCCTGTGTTCATGAGCGCACGAGTCGAAACTGCCAAAATCATCGCTGAGCTGGTGCCATCTTGCGATTGCAGAAGCCGGGCAGGAGTCCTCTGAGACTTGGGGACTCCAGTCGATGACTCCGTTGCTTCAACTTGAACTCGGCCTCAATTCTTCAACACATTTGTAAGGTAATTTCTTCTGAAACTGAGTTTTCGATTTTTTCACATTTGCAGCCATTTCAATCATCCACTATTTCAGTTTTTTTTATCAGTATTTTAAATCACTTTTACAACTTTTAAAATCGAGCATTTAATAGTCTAACTGGGGAAGGGTGGAACCACCCATCTACCCTCTGTGCCATCTTGTCACAGTATCTGACACAGTTTATAGTAAATCACTGTTAAACCTTCACATTACTGTGAATGCTGTCTCTCAGTTTCTGCCTCAGTCTACCATTCATCAATGTTAAACCTTCTCCCCCTGTTAACCTAGTGTTAAAGTATCAGCCTAAGTTTACCACACATCACCATTAAACTTTATCCCCATTGTGAGACTGGTTTTACTGTATCTGCCAAAGTTTACCGTACATCACCAGTAAACCTTCTCCTCAATGTGAGCCTGGTGTTACTCTATCTGCCACAGTTTAGTGTACATCACCATTAACCTCCTCCCCACTGTGAACCAGGTTTCACAGAATCTGCCACATTTATTGTACATCATTTTTAAACCTTCTCACTACTGTAAACCTGGAGTCACAGAATCTGCCTTATTCTTCCATACATCTCTGTTAAACTTTCTCAGTACTGTGAACACGGTGTCACAGTATCTGCCAAAGTCGACTGTACATCACCATTAAAATTCTCCCCACATTGACCCATTTTTCACTGTTTTTGCCACCATTTATTGTACATCACAGTATATTCCACAGTTTATTGTACATCAGTGATATACCTTCTCCTCATTGTGAATGTAGTGTCACCATATCTGCATCAGTCTTCTGTACATCACCATAAACTTCTCCCCAATGTGAACCTGGTGTCACTTGATATGCCACAGTTAAGATTACATCACTGTAAAACCTTCTTCCAACTGTGTACCTGGTATCACAGTATCTACCACAGCTTATCGTGCATTACTGTTAAACCTTCTCGCTACTGTGAACTCGGTGTCACAGTATCTGCCAATGTCTACCGTATATCACCGTTAAATATTCTCCAAACTGTGAACCTTTTGTCACAGTGTCTGCTCAGTTTATCGTACATTACTGTTAAACCCGCTGGATAAGCTCCAGAGAGCGAAAGAGGAGTTCTCACATCTGCAGGAACTGGGGATCATTCATCGCTCCAACAGTCCTTGGGCTCGCCACTCCACCTGGTCCCAAAAGCCTCCAGTGGCTAGTGCCGCTGCAGAGATTTTCGACGGCTTAATGACACGACAGTACCTGACCGTTACCCCATCCCTCACTTTCAGGACTTTACGGCCAATCTGCATGGCATGAGAGTATTCTCCAAGGTCGATCTGGTGCAAATCCTGTTGCACCCCGAGGATATCCCCAAAGCAGCTATCATCAACCCCTTCGTCTTGTTCGAATTTTTATGCATGCCTTTCAGGCTCAAGAACACCACCCAGACCTTCCAGCACCTCATGGATACGGTGCACAGTGATTTGAATTTCGCGTTCATTTATCTGGATGACATTCTTGTCACCAGCAGAGACTGGGCACAACACAAGTCTCAACTGCACACCCTCTACTCCCGACTGGCCGAATTCGGCCTAATGGTCAGGCCGGCCAAATACCAGTTTTGTGCAGAAGAAAATTTGGATGGGATGAAACTAATCCAGAATCCATCGCACAAGATTGGAGAAATTGGATTGAGCATCTTCAAATACTTGGAAGTTTTGAAGTTAACAGACTTTGGAGTGGCCACATTTGCTCAGTTACACCATTTTTCTGATGTAAGTGAAGATGGTTTTGATCCTGTCAGTTAGAGTCCTGTGAAATAACCAAGTGCGAGGACATGGTGGATTTATAATGGGAAAAGCCAGAGTGGCTCCATTAAAGTCAGTCACCAGACCTTGAATGGAATTGACTACTGCTACTATGGCGAGCAAAATGGACGCTATGTTAAGAAGAGAATTACAGATGGAGTTAGCAGATCCTGTGTTTTGGACTGATAGAACATCAGTGCTTAAATACATTAATAATGAAATCATGAGGTTTCATCTCTTTGTGACTGACAAAGAGAATGAAAACCTGGACAACAACAAATGGCAGATTTACCACAGGACAGAGTTTCACCTGATGAATTCCCATTTACATCCGTGGAAGTTGATTATTTTGGTCCTTTGCAAGTAAAGTGAGGACGAAGTGTTGAAAAATGATATGAAGTTATTTTCACATGTTTGACTATGAGAGCAATTCATATTGAAGTAGCGTCATTGCTTGATACAGACTCTTTTATTAATGTTCTTTGGCGTTTTATTCCTAGACGTGGTCAAGTAAAAGAATTATGTTCTGATAATGGATCTAACTTTAAAGGAGCTTATCGAGAATTATGAAAAGTTATTCAAAATTGGAATCAACATCAAATTCATGATACATTACTTCAGAAAGAAGTTAATTGGATATTTAATCCACCCATAGTTATGGGTGTGGTACGGGTAAGGGTTAGTTGGTTGTGGAGAACGTTTACAAAGGTCTGTTCTGGGCAGTACTGGGCAGCAATGCTTAATGTTGTAATGGATGCGGAAGCTCTGGGAAGGGGTAAGGGAGGGACTGGCCAGGAAGTCTGCTGATGCTGGGGCCGAGGGCAATGCACAAACATGCTGGGGAAACTCATGGATAGTTTTGTGAGGAGCAGGTCCTGCTTCACGAGTCAAATTGAGTATTTCGAGGAGGTGTCAAAGGAAATAGATGAAGGTCAAGGTCTGTATGCACTGCACGTGGATTTTAGTAAGGTGCTTGACGAGGTCCTCACAGTGGCCTCATTTAGAACGTCAGGAGGCATGGGATCCATGGAGCCTTGGCTGTATGGATTCAGAATTGGCTTGTCTGCAGAAAACAGAGGGTAGTAGTAGATGGAACAATGACTAGTGGCTCTCAAAAGGGATCTGCTCTGGGACCCCTGCTCTTTGTGATTTTTATGAATGATGATGGGAGTGGAAGGGTAGGTACGTCAGGGGCTGACACAGAGGTAGAGATGTTGTAGACAGTGTAGAAGGTTGTCATAGGTCATCTAGTTTGGAGAGAAGTGACAGATGGAGTTCAATCCTGTAAATCCAGATATACTTAAACAAGCAACTGGTACAGGTTAATTTCCAGAGTCATTTTCAAGGGCACGAATAACAGTTATTCCAAAGAAGATTGGAGACCCATTAAAAGTAGCTTCATATAGACCAATTTCTTTATTGAATGCGGATTACAAGAACGTGAGGGCAGAGAACTTGGTTAGTGACAGGATTATGAACAGTGTGCAGGACAGAGAAATATTTAGATCCTGCTACATAAATCGCTCAATGTTGCTGTGAAAATTGAGAGGGAGTTTAAGATGGTGTATTGTGTGCTGGCCTTCAGGAGTCAGGGGATTGAGTTCAAGAACTGAGAGGTAATGTTGCAGATGTATAAAATTCGAGTCAGACCACACTTGGAATATTGTGTGCGAGAATACCAGAGGGCGTCTAAATAAGGTGAGAGGAGGGAACTTTAGGCAAGATGTGAGGGGTACATTTTATTCACACAGAAAGTAGTGGGTGCCTGGAATGCATTGCCAGGGGTAGTAGCAGAGGCTGGTCCATAAAAGGCATGAAAATGATTTTAATATGGGGACAGGTATAAAAGAAAAACAGAAGGTACTGGTGTGAGGGAGGGAAGGGTAATATCGTTGTGGGGTAGGTTCATATGGGTTAGCTGAAGGGATTCGACCAATCCATCCATGATTTGTCCAGCATCTTGCTGTCATGTCGTGGTGAACCAGGGTGTTGCCTGATGGAGACACGGTGCTCTGAGTTTTGCAGAGATAGATCGTGCTTTTCTCCAAAACACACTTCCTCAGGTAAAGCAGAGGAAGGGGAAAGGCCCTAATATGCAGGGGTAGGGAGGGGGGTGATGGGGGAAGAGTTGGGACCCTCCAAAGTCATCGTGATCAGGCATCGCAGACAGCATCTCTATCACCCATATTTCTCTTCCCAGGTGAAGGAGCGATCTCAGAGACAAGACACGAGTCCAGAAGAACCTCGCATCCCATCTGAACAGAGGTCGGACAACATCATGATGTCCTGAATCCCTCCCCTTCTTCTCCCCCTGGCCCTGCCAACCCCATTCCCTGCACCTCCCATGTCCCTTCACCCACTTCCCCCCACTTCTCCTCTACCCCTCCTCAATCCCAACCCCCTCCCGCTCACCTTGCCCTTCCCTCACACCTATGCCCTAACCCCAGCCCTCCTCCACCTCCCTTTCCCCCTCCCCTTTCCCCTTCCAACCTTAACCTAGGGGAAGGAGGGGTAGGAGAAGAGGGTAGGAGAAAGGGGGTATGGAAGGGGGTAAGGGTAGGAGTAAGGGGTAGGGTTGCGGGTGTGGGTATGGGTGAGGGGTATGGTTAGGGGAAGGGGATAGGTGTAGGGGATAGGTGTAGGGGATAGGTGTAGGGGATAGGGGTAGTGTTTAGGTTTGGGTTGGGGAAGGTGGGTAGAGTTAGAGTTAGAGAGGGCTGGGATAGAGGTAGCATTATGGTTAGGGTTAGGAGACATGGGCTCAGATTAGGTCTAGGTTTAGGGTGAGGTTTAGAGTTCGGGGATGTGGGTTTGTGTTGGGTTTAGGGGAAGGGGGTAGGAGTAGGAGGTAGAGGTGGGGTTAGGGTTAGGGTTAGGAGAAGGTGGGTTGGATTAGGGTTGGGGTTAGGGGACGGCATAGGGGTAGAGATAGAGTTAGGGGACGTGGAGTAGTGATAGGGGGTATCGGTAGTGTTAAGGTTAGGGTTTGTTAGGGGTTAGGGTTAAGAGTAGGGGAATGGGAAGGGGGAGGGGAATGGGGAGGAGAATGTAATGGAAGATTTAAACCGTGTTTTATCCTTTTGCAGACTTTGCTTCTGCAAGGCTGAGAACCTGCTTGTTTTTTACAATCAGCAGACATAAGCTAAATTCTACCAAGGGGTCAGAGATGCAGTTATCTGACAAAAGGGCATCTGTGTACCAAGAACATTTAATCTTCCTGCTTGTTTTGGTCACAGACTGTCAGAGGCCTAGCCTTGATGCAAAATAACCATTGTATTCAAATTGATAAGCTGAAAATTATGTTATTCAAACGAAGCCTAATATGCTAGCTTCCTCGCTTATCTTTCTTACTGTGCTGGGAATTGGTGCTTGGGTAAGCAGTTTTTGGGTAATATAAGCCATGGTCCCGCTGCTGAAGTTTGAGACTCTCTGAGAGGTGGCAACATCTGTCAGCAAGAAGAAGAATTTCTGGAGTCCAGCTAACGTCCCAGTCGAGGGACGTGGAGAAGCTGCTACCGGTGCCCGACAACCTACTACAAGTGTGCAGTCGTTGCCTCGCTTCGGCAGTTGGGACCAGTCCAGGCATTGATAAATATAATTGGGAAGGGTTTGCATATTGTAGTTTGAAATCAGCTTTTGAATTTGTAATGAACCTTTGTATAAACTGAACTGCTCTCGGTGTGTGTGGGTGTCTATTTTCTTTCGGTAGCTCAAACACTGTGACCAATCTCAAATGAACAAAGTGAGAAGTACAAGTTTACGCAGGACATGGAACGGGGTGGAGGAAAAAGGATGTGAACGGAGGAAGCCAACCCTACCCCCTCCCCTCCCCACCCCTTCCCCCACATTATCGCTGCTTATTTTCTCCTCCATCTAGCAGAAGTCGGGCCTCATTCCGGCCAGAACCTCCCGTGGTTTCAGAGCCTCCGTTTCAGGAAGTGCCTTAGACGTTCGCTGCTGGACAGACATCTTGTCTCTTGATTCATTCTGTACCGTTATTATTAAATTAAAAAATGGTTGAGTTTTTTAAAGCTAGAATGCAAAAGGCTGGTCCAGATAGACAACACAGAATAAGGCCCATCGGCCCCTCTCTCCTGCTGGCTGAGTTGTAATCAGTTCATATTCCTCTCCCCATTTTCATTCTTTGCTCCCATCCAGTTCATGTTGCCTTGTCAATCTCATGGCCTGTGGGAAGAAGCTGCCTGGCTGTCCTGCTTTTATTCCATATCTCCTTCCTGATGGCAGGGGGACAAAGATGCTCTGTGCTGGATATCTGAGTCTATTTACAAATCCCATCCCTGCAAACAATCAGGGGTCCCTTGCCTTGAGGTTCCACCCATGTTACCTCTCGCTCAGCACTCTCTCGTCAGAACACTACTGCACCCTCCTTTCCCTCCTCTCCCAAGTCTCAGTATCCCACTGACAATTCCAGACAGCTGCCATATCTATACCCTGGCCCACCTCAACCAATGGATCGATCAGGACCTTCTCCCCTCAAGAGTTCCAGGAATCCACTCTCGCAATGTCTTGCAAATGAATGTCCTGCATTCTCCTTCCCCCTTGGTTTCCTCCTGTTATCAGGTACCTGCATGGACCCCACCCTGTTGAAACTACCCGTGTTCTCACTGATCTCTCTGCACCTCTACCCTCCATCCAAGGGTCTTGGTTGTCTTGTGGGGCTAGTGGAGAACAAAGCACCAACTCAAGGAGATGTGGAGCAGTACAGAGACCCCCAGCTCCAGGAGACAGGGAGAACCACAAAGATGCTCAACTCTGTCAATCGGATAAAACCTGATCATCAGTTGCAAGGTGCAAGGAACTCTCAGTACTGCTGCACGTGGGGCAGGTGTGGCCCATCCCTACACCTCCACCCTGGCAATTCTCAAAACAGTTTTCCTATTCTTGTGGGGGTCCATGTACGTGGTCAATCAATGGGGGCAAGGGTGTTACAAGCATGGCCATCATTGTGTGTGGCTGTGCATGGAACCAAAGTGCAAGGGCACCAAATGGCGCTATGTGCTGAGGTTCTACCTGGCTGAGGTGTTGCGAAAGATTGGTCTGGCCCTGGTGCCACTCAATGTCCCAGTCAGCAGGGCTTTGCCCCATCACCTTCCTGGGAATGGTTTCATAAACAAACACATTTGACCACAAAGCCATCAGCCAGTGGTCAGCAGAGAATTGCTGACACAGAGACTCTAGGCTTGATGGGATACTGTGGGGTGGTCCACTGAGCAGAGCATCCAGAGACATCCAGGAAGTGTTCCAGAGGGCCAAGGACTCACTGCCCAACACCATCCTTCTGGTACATGCCAGGCTAGAGACACCTACCACTCTCACAGTAGATGCTTCCAGCACAGCAGTAGGGGGCGCACTGGAGCAATTCATTGAAGGGCAATGGCAGCCTCTGGCCTTCTTGAGCAGACACCTCTGGCCACACGAACTCATCTACAGCACCTATGGCTGAGAGCAATCGGTGCTGTATCTGGCAGACTGATGCAGGTAACCTGACCTCAGCTTCACCGTGGGGAAAATGTTTCACGGAGATGTACGAAAAACTGTCACAAACACTGTGACACTGGGTTAACAGCAGGGAGAAGGTTTAACACTAATGTACGATAAACTGTGTAAGATATTGTGAAACCAGGTTCACAGTCGGGAGAAGGTTTAATGATAATGAGATAGATACTGAGACAATGGGTTCACAGCAGTGAAAAGGTTTAACTGTGATGTACGATAAACTTTGGCAGACGCAGTGACAAATGGTTCACATTGGGGAGAACGTTTAACTTAATGTACGGTAGATATGGCAGATATTGTGACAACAAGTTCACAGTAGTGAGAAGGTTTAACGGAGATGTACGGTGGACTGTGATGGATACTGTGAAACCAGGTGCACATTAGTGAGACGGTTTAATAGTGAGGTTCAATGAACTGTGGCAGGTACTGTAACACCGGGTTCACAGTATGGAGGAGGTGTAAAGGTGACACGTGATACATTGGTGCAGATACAGAGACACAGATTTAACAGTGGGGAGAAGGTTTAACGCTGATGTATGGTTGACTGAGATAAATACTGTGAAACTGGGTAAGGAGAGGATTTAGCGGTGATATATGGTAGACTGAGGTAGATATTGTGACACCGGGTTCACAGTCGGGAGAAGGTTTATCAGTGATGTAAGATAAACTGGGGCAGATCCTGTGACACCAGGTTCACAGTGGGAAAGAGGTTTAATGGTGATACATGATTCAATGTTGCAGATACAGTGATACCGGTTTCACAGTAGGTAGAAGGTTAATGTACAGTAGAATTAGGCAGATTCTGTGACAGTGGGTTCACATTAGGGAGAAGGTTTAACAGTGATTTTCAGTAGATTGAGGCTGATACTATGACACAGGGTTCACAGTAGTGAGAAGGTTTAACAGTGATGTCCGGTAAATGTTGGCAGATACCATGAAAATGAGTTCACCGAAGTGAGGTTTAATATTGATGTACGATTAACTCTGGCTGATACTGTGACACCAGGTTATCAGTTGGGAGAAGGTTTAATGGTGATGTACAGCAGACTGAGGCAGACACAGTTACACCGAGTTCTCAGTGGGGAGAAGGTTTATCAGTGATGTATGATAAACTGTGGCAGAAAATCTGACAACAGGTTTCCAGTGGAGATAAGGTTTATCAGTGATGTATGATAAACTGTGGCAGAAAATCTGACAACAGGTTTCCAGTGGGGATAAGTTTTACGGTGATATAAGATAAACTGTGGCAAATACTGAGACACAAAGTTAACGGAGGTGATAATGTTTAACAGCACTGTACAGCAGACTGAGGAAGATACTGCTACACTGGGTTCACAGTGGGGAGAAAGTTTAACGGAGATATACGGAGGAATGAGGAAGATACTGTGTGACCGAGTTCACAGCAGTAGTTAGGAGGTTTAACAGAGATGTACAATAAACTACAGCAGATGGTGTGGCATCAGGTCAACAGTGGGGAAAAGGTTTCATGATGATGTATGTTATAATGTGGCAAACACTGTGACAATGGATTCAGAGTTGAGAGATAGATCAATGGTGATGTATGGTAGACTGAGACAGATAATTTGACACCAGGTTCACAGTGGGAAGGAGGTTTAACAGTGATACACGATTCAATGTTGCAGATACAGTGATACCTGTTTCACAGTAGTGAGAATGTTCAATACTGATGTCCAATAAACTGTGTCAGATACTGTGACATCAGTTTCACACTGGGGAGAAGGTTTAATGTTGTTGTCCAGTGGGCTGAGACAGATACTGAAATGCATGTCCTTCAATCCAAAAAGCAGAGTGACAGGTAGATGAGCTTAGAGCCTGGATTGGCACTTGGAATTATGATGTGGGGGCTTATAGTGAGACCTGGTTACGGGAGGGACAGGACTGGCAACTCAATATTCCAGAATACAAATGTTTTAGATGTGATAGAACAGGGGGTAAAAAAGGGGGAGGAGTTGCTCTGCTTGTGAAGGAGGACATTACTGCCGTGAGGTAGCAGGATGGTTTGGAGGGATCGTCCAGTGAGGCAGTTTGGGTGGAATTGAGGGGTGGAGGAGGCATGAGGGCACTAATAGGAGTGTATTATAGACCACCAAATGGGCCAAGAAGATTGGAGGAACAAATTTGTAAGGAGATAGCATATATGTGTAATAAACATAAGGTAGTGATCATGGGAGATTTTAACTTCCCTCACATTGATTGGGATACCCATACAGTAAGAGGGCTGGAAGGGCTAGAGTTTGTCAAATGTGTACAAGATAGTTTTCTTAATCAATACGTAGAGGAACTGACTCAGGACGGTGTAATACTGGATCTCCTGTTAGAGTACGAGATAGGTCAGGTGTCTGAGGTTAATGTTGGAGAACAAATTGAGTCTAGTGATCACAACTCTATTAATTTTAGGGTAGTTTTAGGGAAGAGCAAAGAAGGGCCTAAAGTTGAGGTTCTGGATTGGAGAAAAGCAAATTTCGAAGGAATAAGAATGGATTTGGGGAGTATTGAGTGGGACATGATTTTTTCAGGAAAGGATGTAAATGAAAAATGGAGAATATTCAAAGAAGAAATGTTGAGAGTACAGAGTAGATGTGTCCCAGTGAGGATCAAAGGAAAGGCTGGAAGTCATAGGGAGCCCTTGGTTTTAGAGGAATATTAGAAATTTGGTTAGGAGAAAGAGGGAGGTGTACAAGAGGTATAAACAACAGGGTGATGAGAAATTGAAAGAGGACTACAAGGAGTGTAGAAAAAATCTTAAGAAAGAAATAGGAAAGGCCGAAAAGAGACACAAAGAGGCTTTGGCAGGCAGAGTAAAAATAAATCGAAAGGGTTTCTATAGGTACATTAAAATAGTGAGGGATAGAATTGGACCCCTTTAGATAGGGAGGGTAGGCTATGTGAGAAGTCAGAGGAGAAGGGGGAAATTTTAAATGATTTCTTTTCCTCAGTATTCACTAGGGAAAAAAATATTGTACCAGTTGAAGTAAAGAAAAATAGTGGAGAGGTCATGAATCATATAAGGATAACCGAGGAGGTAGTGATGGCAGTGTTAAAAAAGATAATGGTGGAGAAATCTCTGGGTCCAGACAAAGTATTCCCAAGGACACTCAGGGAGGCAAGTGTACAGATAGTGGGGCCATTAACAGAGATATTTAGGATGTCACTGGTCATGGGGGTAATGCCAGAGGATTGGAGGGTGGGTGGCTCATGTTGTTCCGCTGTTTAAGAAAGAGTCCAAATGTAAACCTGGAAATTATAGACCCGTGAGTCTGACGTCTGTGTTGGGTAATTTAATGGTAAGTGTTCTGAGGGATGGCATTTACAAATATTTGGAAGAACATGGATTGATAGGGAGTAATCAGCATGGTTTTGTCAGGGGTAGATCATGCTTAACAAACCTTAAAGTGTTTTTCTAGGGGGGGGGTTACAAAAAAGATTGATGAAGGGAAGACTGTGGATGTTGTCTATTTAGACTTTAGTAAAGCTTTTGACAAAGTTTCCCATAGGAGGTTAGGTAAAAAGGTAGAGGCATTAGGTATAAATAAGGAGGTAGTGAAATGGATTCAGCAATGGTTAGATGGGAGGTGTCAGAGAGTAGTGGTAGAAAATTGTTTGTCAAATTGGGGGCCGGTGACTAGTGGAGTTCCTCAGGGATCGGTCCTGGGTCCACTGTTGTTTGTTATACATATTAACGATCTGCAAGAAGGGGTGGTGAATTGGATAAGTAAGTTTGCAGATGATACAAAGATTGGTGGTATTGTGGACAGTGAGGAAGATTACCATAGCTTAAAAAGAGATATAGGAAAGCTAGAGGAGTGAGCTGAGAAATGGGTGATGGAATTTAATACCGATAAGTGTGAAGTGTTGCATTTTGGAAAGGCAAATCTAAATAGGTCATATACATTGAATGGTAGACAATTGAGGAGAGCAGAGCAACAAAGGGATTTGGGAGTTATGGTAAATAGTAGCCTCAAAGTTGATACTCGGGTAGATAGAGTGGTGAAGAATGCATTTGGAATGTTGGCCTTCATAAATCGGAGTATTGAATTCAAGAGTTGGGATGTTATGATGAAATTGTACAAAGCATTGGTGAGGCCAAGTTTGGAGTACTGTGTGCAGTTTTGGTCACCAAATTATAGGAAGGATTTAAACAAAATAGAGAGAGTGCAGAGAAGGTTCACGAGAATGTTGACAGGATGTCAGGGTTTGAGTTACAGAGAAAGGTTGAGCAGCCTGGGCCTTTTTTCTCCGGAGTGTTGAAGATTGAGGGGGGATTTGATGGAGGTGTTCAAGATTTTAAAAGGGACAGAGTCAACGTGATTAGGCTTTTTCAATTAAGAGTGGGGGATATTCAAACCAGAGTCCATGGTTTGAGTTGAATGGGGAAAATTATATGGGGAATATGAGGGGGAAATTTCTTTACGCAAAGGGTGGTTGGGATGTGGAATAAGCTTTCAGCGGAGGTGGTTTTAAAATTTTTTTATTTATTTTTCATACTATAAACCACATTGATCAAGATACATACATTTTCCTTTTCAAATATATACAGTGTCATTTTCTCCCCCCCCTCCCTCTTCCCTTCCCACCCTCCCTACCTGCCCTCCCATTCATTCAAAGCTCAGAATCCAAGATACATCAAACCCGCCAAACAATGTTGTCACTCAACAAAAACAAACAAAAAATTCCACTGAGTCAGTTCTTTTCATTTTCTTCTCCTTCTGTCATTTTAGGTGGTAGATGTCCCCAGTAGGTTTTCTCTATTATGTTTCATGTATGGCTCCCATATTTGTTCAAATATTGTAATATTATTTCTTAAATTATATGTTATTTTTTCTAATGGAATACATTTATTCATTTCTATATACCATTGTTGTATTCTCAAGTTATCTTCTAATTTCCAGGCTGACATAATACATTTTTTTGCTACGGCTAGGGCTATCCTAACAAATCTTTTTTGTGCACCATCCAAATCAAGTCAAAATTCTTGTTTTTTATGTTACTTAGGAGGAAGATCTGTGGGTTTTTTGGTATATTGCTTTTTGTGATTTTATTTAATATCTGGTTTAGATCTTCCCAAAAATTTTTCACTTTTTCACATGTCCAGATTGCATGAATTGTTGTTCCCATTTCCTTTTTACAGCGAAAACATCTGTCAGATACTGTTGGATCCCATTTATTTAACTTTTGAGGTGTAATGTATAGCCTGTGTATCCAGTTATGTTGTATCACACGTAATCTCGTATTTATTGTATTTCTCATAGTTCCTGAGCATAACTTCAGCGGAGGTGGTTGAAGCAGGGACGTTATTTACATTTAAGGAAAGACTGGATGATGACATGGAGGGGAGAGGATTGGAGGGTATGGACCAGGTGCTGGTCAGTGGAACTAGGAGGGTGGGGATTTGTTCCGGCATGGACTAGTAGGGCCACACTGGCCTGTTCTGTGCTTTATATGGTTGTATAGCAATGAGAGTTTTAACAGTGTTGGATGATAAAATGTGTCAGAAAATGTTTCATGAGGTTCACAGTGGGGGGAAGCTTTATTGGTGATGTACAGTGCATGGAGACAGATGTTATGACACCCAGTTCACAGTGGGGAGGTTTATCAGTGATGTATAATAAACTCTGGCATAAACTGTTATAATGAATTCACAGAGGGGAGAAGTTTTAAGTGTGATGTTCGGGAGACTCAGACGGATACTGTGAAACCAGGTTCACATTAGTGAGAAGGTTTAACAGTCAGGTTCAATTAACTGTGGCAAGTATTGTGACACCAGGTTCACAGTGCGGAAGAGGTTTAAAGGTTGCAGATACAGAGACACAGAGTAAAAAGTGGGGAGAAATTTTAATGGTGATTTTCGAGAGACTGAGGCAGATATTATTTCACTGGGTTCACAGTAGGGAGAAGGTTTAATGGTGATGTATGGTTGGCTGAGGTAGATACTGTGACACCAGGTTCACACTGGAGAGGAGGTTCATCAGAGATGTACAATTAACTGTGGCAGATCATGTAACACCAGGTTCACAGCAATGAGAAAGTTTATCAGTGATGTACAATAAACTGTGGTGGATAATGTGACACCAGGTTCACAGTGGGGAGAATGTTTAACAGTAGATTGAGGCAGGATATCAGACACCAGATCACAGTACTGAGATGGTTTAACGGTGAGGTACAGCAGACTGAGGCAGATACTGTGACACCGGGTTCCCAGCAGCAGTGAGAGGTTTAACATTGATGAACAATATAGCAGATGCTGTGGCACTAGGTTAACAGTGGAGAGAAGTTTTAATGGTGATATACTGTAGACTGATGCAGATACGGTGACACTGGGTTTGTAGTGGGCAGAAGTTTTGTCAGTGATGTTCAATAGAGTAAGGCAGATTCTTTGATACCAGATTAACAGTTTTGAGAATGTTTAACAGTGTACGATAAATTTTGTCAGATGCCGTGAAACCAGGTTCACAATGGGAAAAGAGTTAATTGAGATATACGGGAGATATACAATAGACTGAGGCAGATACTGTGACGCCGTGTTCACAGTGAGGAGAATGTTTAACGATGATGTATGGTAAATTGAGGTAGATACCATGACTCCAGGTGCACAGTAGGGATAAGTTTTAAAAGTGATGTACGGTAGACTGAGGCAGATACTATGAGATCATGTTCACAGTGGGGCAAGGTTTAACTGTGATGTACGATAAACACTGGCAGAAACTTTGACAAATGGTTCACATTGGGGAGAAGGTTTAATGGTGATGTATGGTAAATTGAGATAGATACTGTGACACCAGGTGCACAATGGGAAATAAGGTATAACAGTGATGTACGGTAGACTGAGGCAAATACTGTGACACTGTGTTCACAGTGGGGAGAAGATTTAATGATGATATACAGTAAATTGAGGTAGATACCATGACTCTAGGTGTACAGCACGGAGAAGGTTTAATGGTGATGTACGATAAACTGTGGTAGGTACAGTAAAACCGGCCTCACAGTGGGGGAAAAGTTTACTGGTGATGTACGAGAAACTGAGGCAAATGCTGTGACAGTGGGGAGAACATTTAACAGTTCTGTATGATAAACTGTGGCAGAGAAAGTGACACTGTTTTCACTGTTGGGAGAATGTTTCATGGTGACGTACGATAGACGTACGCAGATACTCTGACACCAGCTTCACAGGGGGGAGAATTTTTATCAGGGATGTACGGTGGACTGAGATAGATACTGAGACAATGGGTTCACGGGAGTGAAAATGTTTAACATTAATGTACGATAAACTGTGTCAGATACTGTGTCACCAGGTTCACCGTGGGGAGAATCTTTAACGAGATGTACAATAAACTCTGGCAGATTCTGTGACGCTGAGTTCACAGTGTGGAGAACGTTTAATGGTGATGTACAGTAGACTGGGACAGAAACTGTGACACCAGGTTCAGGGCAGTGAGAATGTTTAACAGTGATGTATAAAAAAACTCTGGCATATACAGGATCACAGTGGAGAGTATGTTTAATGGTGATATATGGGAGTCTGAGGCAGATACTGTTACATCAGGTTCGCAGTGGAGGGAAAGTCTATGGGTGATGTAAGGTCTATTGAGGCAGGTATTGTGACTCCAGGTTCACAGTGGGGAGAAGGTTTAAGTGTCCTGTACGGGAGACTGAGGCAGATACTGTGACACCGTGTTCAAAGTGGGGAGAATGTTTAACATTGATGTAGGATAAATTGTGGCAGATCGGGTGACACCAGTTTCTCAGTTGAGAGAAGGTTTTATGGTGATGTTCGGTAGACTGAGGCATATACTGTGACACTGTGTTCACAGTAGGGAGTTGTGTCAGTGATGTACGATAAACTGTGGTAGATACTGTGGACACCAGGTTCACAGTGGGTTGAAGCTTGAACGGTGATGTATGGAGGTGTGACAAGGATAATGTGACACCGTTTTACATTAGTGAGAAGGTTTAACAGTCAGGTTCAATGAACTGTGGCAGGTACTGTAACACCCGGTTTACAGTACTGAGAAGGTTTATAAGTGATGTACGATAAACTGTGGCAGAAATTGTGAAACCAGGTTCACAGTGGGAAGAATGTTAAAAAGTGATGCATATAACACTATTGCAGATACATTTACACCAGGTTCACAGTAGGGAGGAGATTTAAGGGTGATGTATGGGAGACTGAGGTAGATGCTGTAACACCAGGTTTACAGTGGGGAGAAGGTTAAAAGATGATGGACGGTAGACTGAGGCAAATACTATTACACCAGGTTCACAGGGGGGAGAAAGTTTAACGTTGATGTCCGATAGACAGAGACAGAAACTATGAGACAGGATTCAGATTCGTGAGAAGGTTTAACAGTCAGGTTCAATGAACTGTGGCAGGTACTGTGACACCAGGTTTACAGAACTGAGAAGGTTTAAAAGTGAGGTACATTAAACTGTGGCAGATACTGTGAAACCGGGTTCAGTGTGGGAAGAATGCTGAAGGTGATGTACAGTTAACTTTGACAGATACTGCTGACACCGGAATCAGTGCAGTGAAAAAGTGATGTACAATAAATTCTGGCCTATACTGTGACATCAGGTTCATATTGGGGAGAAGGTTTAACGGTGATATATGGTAGAGGGAGGCAGATACTGTGATACCAGGCTCATTGTATTGTTCATTATCTTAATTACAACATCTAATTTATATCTCCATTTTTTTGTGGCAACTTCCAAACATTGCATAAACTTCTATTCTAGACAGATTTTGTTCATTTAAATAGGTCACCACAAAAAGCCCAAATCGTTTGGTCTCTTAAGTACACTGCACAAAATTAAATTTTTACTTGGGTTTAGTTCAACGGCACTTCAGTCTGCTTCATTATTTTTTCAGTCCCTCGTTTTGTGTTTTCTGCTATGCCCAGCCGTTTCGCCAAATAGGCATCCAACCTCTGTCTTCTCAGCTTGACCCAACATCTCCTCTGTAAACTTAAGCAAACCAAGGAGATCAAAGATAAAATTTTCACATTTGCATTTTCAAAAACAAAAATGGTGCTGTGATTTGCAGTTTCACATCATAAGTCCACTTGCTAAACTTGCAAGCAACTGCATCGCATCCTACAGCTGGAAAATTGCAAGAGAACTACTTGGTTAAAGCAAAGATTCCACCCAGCCACCCCATTAAAGGTCTCCAAGTTAACAACAGAGAGCAACCTGAAAGTTAAATACAAAGATCTCTATCAGGAAGATTAATGGGCTTTTTAAAAAAAATCATTTCCACTATTGAAAGAAAACTCCTCAGGGAACACCAGGCTCTTGTTGAACAATTTCTGTTGTATTCCTCAAAATGGTTTGAATCTTGATTTCAAGCAGTGTCATTTGGTTAGATTGTTGGTCTAGAACAAACCCTGCCCACACACTCCCTTAAATACCTGCAAAGTCCTGGTTCAGCTCTGCTGCATGCTAAAGCTCTCAGAGCTTTTCTGAAGAGATAGCGGACTTCAGATGCTGGTACGTTGAGTCACAAAAACACTAATGCTTCCCTGAACAACACACCTCTCTCTGAAAACCAACAAAAACCTTCCCGAGTGGTAATCATTCACCTTTTGAGCACCAAAATCTGGTGAACTTGATATATGTTAAATTCTGTGCACAGTATAAGAATGGCCTGCAAACAGTGGACTTGGAGGAATTAGAAGTGAGATTGGACTGTGAACCAAAGAACTTTTCTGAACTTACACACACATTACACACACGTGCACTTTGAATTAGAAGGGGGGTAAGTTAGATAAAGTAAGTTAAAGTAGTAAAATAGTGATAAGTTAAAGTCTTATCTGTTTTCATGTTTAAAGATAATTAAAATCAGCTTTTGTTTAAGTAACCATTTGTCTTGGTGAATATTTATTGCTGCTGGGTTTTGGGATCCTCTGGTCTCGTAACACAGCACCAAGCTTCAGAACAACCCCCATTCTTTAGGTTATAATAATATTCCATTAATGGGTCCCGGCATCTTTTCAAAGTTATTAATTGACTCTTCAATAATTTTTGTAAATATCAACAAGACATAATATCATTTCACTGTTGTGTCTGTATCGTAGGAGAATTCCCTTTCCGTTCGATCAGAATTAGAGTTTTGGGTGCTGTATTTGAGAAAAGATGTGCTGGTGTTGGAGAAGGTCCAACATTAGTGAGAAGGTTTAACAGTCAGGTTCAATGAACTGTGGCAGGTACTGTGACACCAGGTTTACAGTACTGAGAAGGTTTAAAAGTGATGTACGATAAACTGTGGCAGATACTGTGAAACTGAGTTCAGTGTGGGAAGAATGCTGAAGGTGATGTACAGTTAACTTTGAAAGATACTGCTGACACCGGAATCAGTGCAGTGAAAAAGTTTAACAGTGATGTACAATAAATTCTGGCCTATACTGTGGTGAGTGTATGAGGAACAATTGTCGACTCTTTGACTGTACTAGTTGGAGTACAGAAGGATAAGGGAGACCTCAGAGGCATTTCAAATGCTGGAAGGCTTGGACAGAGTACATATGGCAAAGATGTTTCCCATGGTAGGAGATTCTAGAACAAGGGACATAATTTCAGAATAAAAGGGTGTCAATTTAAAACGGATGTGGAAAAATTGATTTTGTCAGTGGGTCGTGAACCTGTGGAACTGAGGTCATTGGGTGTATTTAAAGCAGAGATTGACAGGTAGTTGATTAGTCAAGGAATCACGGGTAATGGGGAGAGAGCTGGGCAGTGGGGGTGAGTGGAAGAATGGTGGAACAGACTCAATATGCCTACTTTTCCCCTATATCTTGTAATCTATATCCTGCGAAAGACCTAGACAACCCTCCTCTTGTATTCCATTTTCAGAAAACAGTCTGCATCATGAGTTTACGTCACGTGAACCCATTTCTGATTGAATCCCATATTACATGTGACACAAAACAAATTCTGCATTCAGAGGATTGCAGCTTCCTCATTTTAAAAATTGTTATCGAGCAGCTCAAATGAGATTTCTTGCTTCTTTTTGTGAAAGGGGAAAAATTGCCTTTAAAATGTATAAAATAGGAGAGAGAAAAGCAGAAGAATTTTTATACAAGTGGGAATTGAAATTAATGGTTGGTAATAAAGATACACCATTGTTGAAACATTTGATTAATATATGGAATAAAATAATTGATGAAATTGGTGGAAGTGGATGTACATCACCCAGAATGGCTTTGATTCGAAATCCTCGTCTCTTTTTCAAAGGATCATCAATTTCTGGATAGCTGGTTTCGTAAGAGGATTATAAATGTTGAAGATTGTTATGAAAGGGGTCAATTCATGTTATTTGAGCAACTGAGAAATAAATATCGTATAACTCATTGCAATCTTTTTTGCTATTTCCAACTAATAGCATATTTGAAGGATAAGTTAGAACCAACCATGTTGTACTGAAATAGAAATTCCTTATAAAGAGGAATTGTTAAAAAGTTTACTTCTGTGATGTCCTCTTGATTACAAGTAGGAACTTTTAAATGAGGAGTTCATAAGTCGAGACAAACGTGGGAAATGTATCTGAATATTGTAATTGATTGGCAAATATTGGCAGATCCATACAAGTTTCTCAATGTATGATACCAATTAGTTCAGCATAATTGTTTTTACATCAGTCATGTAGCAGATGTCAGCAAGGATTTTATCTGAAAGCTGCACCTGGAGTCAGGTGACTCATGCAGTTGGATTTGAAAAGCTCGACAGGAAGCTGATTTGGCAACAGAGATCATTTGATCCAGGGGAGTTGTATTAATTCACTTCAACTCAGCAGTCTGGAACTATTGACCAGAGTTCCACACTGCAGCAGTGAGGAAGGAATTTACAACTCGTTTTTCTTCTACAGTTACTTCTTCCACCAGAGAAATTGAATAGAATAAAATCAGAATTATCAGATCGATGTTTGAAGTGTGGTGAAGATGTAGCAACTTTATTGCATTCAACTTAGCTTTGTCCTAATGTGAGATCTTTTTGGGGAGAATTACAAATTTTTTGGAACAAGTTACAGAGTTGTTTATCCGCAAAATCCAACTCTATTTTTATTAGGAAATATTGAAGGAATAAGGCCCAAATTAAAACTAGTAATATATCAATTGAAATTTGTTAAATTAGCATTAGCAGGGATGTGGAAATGTATTGAACTTACTCGGAAATCAGATAAATTTTTAGGGATGCCAAGATGACATGCAAAATTTCAAAATTGTCTTCCTTTAGAAAAAATTACATATAGCTTGAGAAATATATACTCTATCCTTTTGCAAATTTGGCACATGAATATTCAAATATTAGGCTTCAATTTGTAATAATGCCCTTTCCATCCCTCCAGACATGTGAGATTCTCCTCTAAGATGTAAAATTTTTAATTAGGTGTGTTAGATTTTCTCGCCACCGCGAACTCTGTGGAAATAGAGGACTAGCACAGGGCACAAGAAAACATCAACATCTGAGAAGCAGAGGATTCAATACAGTGACCATGGAAGCAGACCAGTGAGGGGTTCTGCAGCTGAAGGACCCACATAGGTGACAGGCTGTTGGTAAATTGAGGAAAGGAATCTACGCAGGCTGTGGGCTTCTGGACAAAGAAGTCAAGGAACTTACACCACGCTGTGGATTGCTAAATACTGGTTGGAAATTGGCTAAAAGGGTGTCAGGTATCAGACCTGGGATAAGAGTGGGTCCTAATGGGTTCCTAATCATGTCAGAGGTTCAAAAGTGGAGCTCACATTGCCAATGACTTGGATTGGTCTGTGAGCATTGAAAGACAATCCACAGACCATCAGTGACTTGGCCCAGGATTCAGGATGGTGGAGGGGGGGAGCAGGAGAGTATGAATTTTTTTTGCTTCCTTCTCTGACCGCAAGAGGCATTTCAGGCAACTTCTGTCAATGGCGAATCTGTCTGTCTTACAGCAGGAAATCAAATCAATTTTGTATCATATGATACTTTTTAATTACATGACAGTAAATTGTCTCCTAAAATAGAGAGAGAGGTTCAAGTTTCAAACTATTACAAACTCCACTCACCAGAGCCAACTGGATTATACCTCTTCCCATGTTTTTTTTTGCAAGGACACCATTGATTTTATCACAACTCCTCTGCTGCATCTGTCCTGTGACAGATTATATATTTTATATTGTATGTAAATACGTTTTTGATGGACGGATTGTAGGAGTCATGTAGGTCACAAACAAACACTAACAATTCGCAAAACATCTCTTACTTAAAATGCAAGAGCTTTGCTGAGAGTGAGTCATTCAGGCGCCGAGAGCCTTTGCAAAAACAAAACAAGGAGACTGTTTTGCTAAATAATTTCAAAAGCAGGTGTAAATGGATTATTGTTTTTAAAGCAACAGATAAATGGACTCAGAAGTTTTCTGTTCTAAGAAGGTCATGTGCTTTTGCAAGCAGAGAAGAGTCACCAAATAGGCTTTTTTCTAAAAGATAAAGATGCAAACTGGCATCTTGTTGAAACCCGATTTTGAAGACGGGTTGTGAGTTCTCAGTTCAGCCTGTTGAAAAACCTTGTTCTACATACAAGAGGAAATGGCTGGCTAGAAATGGTGTTTCAACTGAAACAAAAGGAACTCAATGGTGTCCTGCAGAAGAGGTTATTATTTGGAAAACCCTGATAGTGAAAGTTTCTTTGGCAAGTCACCAAAGTGACTGATCAGAGGGAATCAGTTTTGTGTGTCCAATGAACAAGAAATCCCTCTCTGAAACCAACAAGGGCCTTCCTGGAGGGTAAACATTTACTTTTAAGCACCAGATCTTGGTGAAAAGTCATAAATGTTGAATTCTGTGCATAGCATAAGAATTGATAGACACCAGTGAATTTGTAGGAGTGTCAAAGCACTTTATACACTTTAAATACACCTGCATTTAGAATTAGGAGTTACATTAATAGTGATAAGTTTAAGGTTGATTGTTTTTTTGTTTAAAAAAAATAAAAATTTCATTTGTTTAAGTATCCATTTGTCTTGGTGATTTTCTATTGCTGCGAGGTTTTGGGGTCCTCTGGGCCTGTAACAGTCCCAAGATGAGGTCTTCTACTCCAGGACACCCAAAATGTCTTGTTTCTTCAATAAATGCAGATTCCCCCTTACTGTCATTGAAAAAGCCTGCACCTATATCTCCAATTCTCTTTCTGCCCTTACCCCACCTCCTCTTCGGCACTACAAGGACAGAATCTCACAGGTTTCTCACTTACTACCCAACAGCTGCCACATCTGACACATTATCTTTTAACACTTCCAACTTCAGCACCATCCTCTAACCTGCAACATCTAACCTGCTCCACTCATATCCTCTTTTCACAGGTGCACGTCTTTCTGTGACTCCCTCGACGGCACTACCCTCTCCACCCACCACCACCTGATGCACTCCCCATTGGAACTACAGAAATTGCCAAACTTGTCCCTACATCTCCTCTCACCTCCATCCAAGGCCACAATCAGACCTTCCAGTTGAGGCAGAGTTTCACATGAACCCCATCCATCCTAATTTCCTACATTTGGACGACTCAGTTGACCTCGATATCTGCAAGATCAAATACAGACTGGGTGAACACTCTGCTAAACACCTGGGCTCTGTGGATCTGTGAACACAAATGTTTCTAATTTAAGTCGCCACTCACCTCTGTCTGATTTCACTGTTTCCATCTCTTGATCTATTGCCCATTTCAATATATTTACTCCTTGAAGGCAGAAGACTTGACAGTGGTGTTTTCTCCATATAGTTTACCTTTGAACAACTGGCAAAATTAAGTGGCAGTTGTTGCAGAATGAATGAGGTTATTGTTCAAAATCTGCCTGTGATCGAACGTATTCTTGGACTGAATAGACATCTGGGCCAAATGGCTATTTAAAGACAATCTGTACATGATTGTACATCCTAAAGTACAATGACTACTTCTATCCACTAAAGATTGTTAAAGAGCAAGAATAGTCAATACAATCACATAAAATTCTTATCCACACAGCACACGTATTACTACACCAAACAATCACTCCTCCTTATTGGTCAGGAAGGGCCTACACTTCCCAAGGAGGCTGAGGAGGTCAAGGCCAACGCCTCTCATCCTGAGATTTTACAGGAGCGCAGTTGAGTCTCCTGTCTGGCTACACCTTTGGATGGTCTAGTAGCTGTAAAGCATCAGTCAGGAATGATGCAAAGAGTTGTGAGGATCACTGGGGTGTCCCTTCCTTCTGTAGATGACATTTACTGGGAGTGTTGTTCAAATAGGGCTCAAGGAACAGTAAAAAGACCATTTCCGTGCAGTGTACAGCATCTTTAACCACGTCCATCATCAAAATCAGGACTGCCAGGCTGGGGAATAGCTTCTTCCCACAGGCTGTGAGATGGATGAAAAGTATCCTGTAAGTGCGATAATCACCCCAAATATTTATGTATTTAGCGGCTACTTCGATAGAGCTACTAAAGCAACACACACACACACACACACACACACACACACACACACACCACACACACACCAGGCTAGTCAACACAAGACTGCTTTATTCAGACTTTACAGGCTTCTTTAATTTACTGCATGTCCCGGGCTCCATGGGTCAAGGTGGAACATCATTATGAGTTTGCTGCCAATCCACAGGACCACAGGTTTAAATTAAGCCCTGAGAGTGTCCCACGCCTTTCAGCAGGAGAATCCATAGATCAATGTGCCATTCCTCAGCACACAGCACCACGCGTGGTCAGTCAATTAAATGAATGAGTTCCCAGCTGTCTGTCTTATGAATTCACGCACCTGCCAAAGAACCTTGCCCACTCGGCCCACAAGACAACTGCTACATCCCCCCCCCCCCCCAGAACCGTCACCAGAAACTAACCCGCTGTCTTGCTGACCATGGATCCGTTATTTTGCTGAAGGCAAAAACGAGTGGCTGGTGGTCTGTGAACACAGTGAAATGCCGACTCTCCAAAACAAATCAGAAGTGCCGTGTGCCTTGATACAATGCACGATATTTCATCTCCAATGGCCATCAATGTCGGCTAAAGAATGTGAGATGTTGGCAATGGCCTTCGATGTACTGTTTTGGAGGTATTGAAATTCGGAGAGATAATACCGGGAAATTCATTGAGCAGGACAGCGTAGGCATCTTTGTGCAGGGTCTGGACCCCGAGATGGGAAACTCTCCCTTTGCTGCAGACTAGTGGGTATGTTTGAAAAGTGGTAGCATGAACCAATTTCCTCCAATTCACGTCTACTAGCAAGTCATGGGACTTTAAAAAATTTGCACCCATAATGGGTTGTGCAATGGAAGCCAATACGCAATTCCAATGGAATGTCACACCTCCTATCCCAAACATGACCCGTCATGTGCCAAAGCAGGGAATTATCATCCCATTTGCTGTTTGAAGAGCCAGGTATTGTTATTGATGTGGTTTATATTTCAAAATAGGTTGGGTGGGAGCAAACGGACCTCAGCACTTGTGTCTACAAGAAACGTGTCGTCTTGAAGATAAAATAGGCCCGTTCTTGTACCAGCTGCCGAGGCCAATAATAGAAGCTGGTTTTTCGTTTCCTGCCTTTCTTCTGTAATAGGTACGTGGCAGGACACATTTATGGGCATTTTTCCCACAATGGCGATGGTAAAAACACCATTTTTGCCGCTCGTCAGCGTCTTCATCCTTCTTTGACTGAACTGCTCTTCGAGGGAGGCAGTGTGGGTAAAACTAAAATATAAGAAGGGTGAGGTTATTATTATAAGGGTATATTATAGGCCGCCAAATGGGAAGAGGGAACTAGAAGAGCAAATGTGCAAGGAAGTAGCTGAGATGCCCAATAGGAATAGGCTTGGGGAAAAAGAGACCCCCATTCAAAGTTGTCTCATATCGACCAATTTATTTTTTAAATGTAGATTATAAGATAGTAGCTAATAGACTTGCAAAGTATTTGACACGTTTAATACGTTGATCTAGCAGGTTTCATTAAGAATAGATTTTCTTCTGAAAATATTGCTTGACTGTTGACGTTGTTTGAATCAATCAGTGATAGTGGTATTAGATGCGGAAAAAGCCTTTGATCAAGTTGAAAGGTACTTTTTATTTAAAATATTTGAAAGGTTTAAGTTTGGACCTTTTTTACCTTTTTTGGGTTAAAGCCTTGTATAAAAATCCTTTGGCGAGTATGGTGACGAATGGACAAATTTCAGATATGTTTAATTTAACACGCTCCACAAGGCAATGTTGTCCTTTGTCGACATTGGTGATAGAACCGGTAGCCCAGGCTAAAAGATAAAATGATAAAATTAGTGGGATTAAAATAAATGAAGAGGAATGTAAGATTCATTTGTTTGCAGATGATGTACCAATATATTTAACAAATCCTCAGCAATCATTATGACATCTGCAAACCTGTTTGGTACAATATGGAAAAATGTCTGCTTATAAGGTTAATTGGGATAAGAGGTACATATTATCAATTACAGAGGAAGATTATACTGCTGGTAAACAGATTACACAGCTTAGATGGACTAAGAAAATTAAATATTTATGGCTATTGTTTGATGCGTCTTATCAATATTTGTGTACGTTGAACTATGTTTTACTAAAGACAAAAATTAAAGCTGATTTAATTAAATGAAAAGGTCTTCCTCTGACATAAATGACACATGTGAATTGTGTTAAAATGAATATTTTTCCTTGTATTCATATCTTTTTCAATCAATTCTATGTTCACTTCCAAACATATTTTTTTAAAGAGTTATGCAGCAATCAGAATATTTTTATAGAAAAGTATATTGACTAGAGTATTATTGCAAACATTGACAGGAAAATATGCTTTCGAGACTACAATGGTCTCATTTTCAGAATTATTTATTAAACTATTAGTTAATTATCAGTTAAAATTTATTAATATGATGTTAGATGTTAATCAATCTCCTCGCTGGGCTAAAGAGGCATTTGCACAGATTTCTCATTCTATTATACATCAATGTATATTTTGATGGACTCCTCATCCTTTGCATTATTATAATGTGCCAGTATTATGACGCTTAAGTGATATTTGGAATAAAAGAAATCAGGAAATAGGAACTGGAGATAAGGTTTCATTATAAATTCCATTATATCAGGATAAATTCATATCCTTCTTGATGAATAATCTCAATATTTAAAGATTTGCCATTTGAAAGGTATTCAAGTGTTTGCAGATTGTTTTGAAGATGGGATATTTCTTTCTTTTGATAGGCTTGAGGAAAATTTGAGGTACCATTAAATTCTTTCTTTGCATATTTTAAAGTATGTGCTCCAGTAGTGAAGAATTTTTGGCAGGAATTGAAGATGCCTAAGTTAACTAAATTTAAAAATGTAATTGTAAATGGGGCAGAAAGGGATTTATTTCAGAAATGTATTCTTTGTTGCAAGAGAAAATGGCTAAACTGGATTTAGATAAATCAAAGATTTAACCTTAAAATTATCTGAGGAAGGATGGACTACTATGTGTGAAGATAGTGTGACTAAATTTGGTGGACTATAATTTTCAACATCAGCTGTATTAAAAGCCGCAAAAGTTAAATAGATATGGATTTAGTCATTCAGATTTGTGTATTCATTGTGGGACTCAAATTGGTACTTTTTTTTTCAATTCTGTCTGGTTGTGTGATAAAGTAAGTCTTTTTGGAGAAAAAAATTAAAGAGTTTAAGGCGGATTTATGAGAGACTACTTTAATGTTAGATCCACTGCTTTTTTTAAATAGTGTATATTACAACTTTAACAATGGGTTTAAGAATGGATAAATCTCAAATTGAATTTATTCGGTTCTCATTAGTATTGGCTAGTGAATGTATTGTTATTACGTGGATAAATTATGTGGATTTAAATATGAATCGTTGGCATAAAGAAAGCTTGTATTTGTTTGGAAAAGATAACATAATTTTCATAATAATTTTTTTTATGTGAAGACATGGTCTAAAATTTACAGTCTTTTGCCTCTCTTCCTTCTTAAAGAGTGGAGTAACATTTACAATTTCCCAGTGCAGACTTGGCAGACAAGGATAGATGGACTTTAAACATGAACATGGTGAGTAATTAGTGAAGCTATTCATTCAGATATACTCCTCACAACAAGGTAATTCCAAAACACACAAGTTATAGGGTTCCACATGAGAGGCGAGGCCAATAGCCGCAGTGATCAAGACAAAGCAGAATCATACACACCATTACTACCAAGATTTACATTAGTAACATATCAGAGTCAATGCGATACTTTAAGATGAGTTACAGCACAGTAACAGACCCTTTAGGCCCACAAGCCTGTGCCTCCCAATTCACCTTCAACCACCCCCCCATACTTTTTGAACAGTGGGAAAAATCCAGAGCCCCCCCCACCCAACGATGGAAGTGCTCAAAAGGCTGTTAGCCTGAAATACTTAGCCGTAATTCATGTAGTGCCCAGAGGCTCTGTGAGAACTCAAACCAATGCTGACTCGAACTGAACCCCTCAATCTGTTGTAATAGTGCCCAGAACACCAAAAAATGGAATCCAATGATCCATGAAAGCCCAAACAATTGTCTCTGCAGAGATGCCGATGATAGGAATTCCATCCTGCCACCTGGTTGTCCTGTCCTCAAACGTGATCAGATAAGTACATTGCCGAGATGACGGAAGTGGACCTTCCAAGCCACAAGGTGCACATGCTGGACATGGGAATCCAAAACAACAAATTCCCCCAGCTTGAATTTCATGTGCCTGGAGACTTTCGGGCGTTGATCCAGCAAGTGAGTCCTTGCCCATAATCCAACATTCTGTTTAACATGAAGCCAGGTAAGATGTTCCTTAACCAGTTTGATTGATGCTCTTCTACCAGGAAGAGATAGATTGTGAAGAGAAATCTCCTGCCTCATAGCCGCCCACACAAATGGCATAGTCCTTTCTGTTGGGGAAAAAAAATCACAGACCAACTCTTCACCCAATTCATCCAGGGTCACATCTTGAAGAAGGAGACTAGAGTTGATCTGGTTTCACAGGATGAAATCGGGATCAGTGTGCCGTGCATGAACCATGGCAGTGAAATCAATGGCAGTAGTTGAATGTAATGTCACACCTGGATAGGGCACCAGCCACAGCATTCGCCTTTACTCAGATGTGTTGTGTGTCCAATGAAAATTGTAGGATGAAGTCCAAGTGCTGAATCTCTCTGGGCAAGTGGAGATGTGTGCTTCTACTTGCAGTATGCAAAAGAGGCTGGTGGTCTGTACAAATGGTCAAAGGATGACCTTCCAATAAAAAGTTGAAATATTGATTTGGAGATTGGGATTCATGAGGGAATTACAAATAAACTTATTTCCAAATTGTATCTTCTACTTCAAGAGGTATCTCCAAATCCAGACTTGAATAAATAAAAAGATGGAAATTGGATTTGACAACTGAAATTGACCCATTTTGCTGGTCTGACATTTGTTGGGACAGTAATTAATGTTTTCAATAGATAAGTTAATTATAAACTTATTCATCGATTATACTTAATGCCACATCAATTAATTTATTCCAAATTTTTCAAATTTATGTTTTAGATGTGGCACAGAAATTGGTACGTTTATAGATTCTCTCTGGTTATGTCTCAAGGTGACATCATTTTGGAAAGATGTGAGCAATTTTTTGGAACAAATTATAATCATGTTTCCCATCAACACCTGAGCTTTTACTTTTGGGAAATGTAAATGATTTAGAAGCCTAATTCAAGTTCTCAAAATACCAATTAAGTATTTTTTAAAGTCACATTTGCAGTGGCCAGGAGTTGAAAAGCAAATCCATGGAAATCTGAATCCCATCTTAAAATTGATTGTGGGGAAATGCAAAATTGTATTCCCTTAGCAAAATTGATGTTTTATATTAGAAATGGTTATGATACATACATCAAAATATGCAAACCATATTTAGATATGTGTTTTGATATCTAATGTTTTCACTTCCCCACCCCACCACCACTTTTCTTTAATCTTAATGGTTGAACCTTATCATGTTGGTTTAATTCTACTATATCAAATTTCCGGCCTTTCCTTTTGGGAGGGAATAGTTATCACAGGAGCTTTGCACCTAGATCTGTATTTTTTTCTTTTATACTTTTTCTCTCTTCTCACTTTTATGTACCATTTATTTTTAACCATTTATTTTTTATTCTATTTTGATCATTGAACGTATCATTTGGATATGATTCTATTATTATATTGAACTGTATACAAAACTATAAATATATATTTTTTAAAACAGAAACGTTTCACTGCGAGATAGATAGCTAAGAGTTCTTGCCCACATGTACTATACTTTGCCTGAGCCGGTGACCGCTTGGCTGGAAAAAAAGCATCTCCCAAAGATAATGTCTTTTTGAAGCAGACATCATATCCTTTGAGTTGTTCAGCAAGAGGTCATAGAGATGCTGCGACATTCACCAGGGAACAGTAATAAAAATTCCTCATACCTAAAACCATCACAACTGGCCAAATGTAATGGGGGAGGAAATTCTCAATTTCATGCACTTTCCATTCATCCGGCAAAATACCATGTGGCATAACTCGAGCTCCCAAAAATACAAGATCAGAAACACCAGAAACACTTTCCTGGGATTGATCACGATGCCACATTCCTCAAGCCTCGGAAACAATGAGATAAGGTGGCTCTTGTGCTCCTCTTCATCCACACTTACAACCAGAATCTCCTCGATCAACACAAGCACCAAAAAAACCCAAGGCCAGTGAGTTCATGGTCCATGAACCACTGGAATGTCTGAGCTGCATTCCATAGACCGAATGGTATTCTCAGAAATTCAAACATGCCGAACGGAACCATCACTGCTGTCTTCGTGACATCCGAAGACTCAAATGGAATCTAATAGTAAGCACTTTCTAGATCTATTTTGGCAAATGCACATTTGCCAAGGAGGTTTGCTGAGAAGTCTTCTAAATTTGGAATATTGTTTCAGTCAGGCACGGTGGAATTGTTCAGGGGACGATCATCTCTGCAAGGCCGCCAATCCCTAGTATTTTTCAGAACCATATGCAACCGTGAAGCCCAACAGCTGTCAGATCTGTGGGCTACGCCCAACTCTTGCCAATCCAATCTTGCAATTTTAAGATAATCTGGGGGTTTTACGAGCCTGCGTCTCAGACCCTGCCTTTATATGGTGGCTTATTGCATGTCCGTACACTATTACAATGGGATCACGAATCACTTGAGCAAGGCTCGGAAAGGGCAGGAGTCAGGTTGAAGGCTTGTCAGGCAGCAGATGGCATTGGAAGGACAACAAATGCAGCTCACTTGCATTCGAGAGCTGCAGTCCACACAACGTTTTTTCAAATACATCACTGAAAGATGTGACAAGAAATCCACTCCCAAAATGGAATTTGCCACATTTACAACTGAAAACACACCCAAAATGATTGCAAGACTGATATGAAATGTGAGTGACCTCTGGCCATGTATGATTAAGAGAATTATTTGTAGCTGAAAGAACACATGACATATTAGAAAGTCCATGTTCTTCAGGGGTTGGTGGGACCGGCACTGATCCAAAGTGACAGACAGGTTTGGAATTTTACAGAGATATGCCAAACTAATAACCTACTCTAACAACTGCCGAGTATTTTTCCATTTTCCCAGTTGCCTTCAATAATCTCTCTCAAATGAGAACAAGCTTCCAAGACAAAGGAACAGAACCAGGCCACCAAGCCCATTGAGTCTGCTCCGTAAACACTAAGCTACTCGACACTCCTTCCAATTTCTAGACTTTTCCATATATCCCTTCATGCTCTCACTACGAGATACTTGTCTATTTCTTGTTTAAATACTCCCAGTGAACTGTCTTCCACTGCTGTAACAGGCAGTGAGTTCCACAGCTCCATGACCCTCTGGTTAAAGAAGTTACTCCCAATCTCTATTTTATATGGATAACCTCTCATTTTCTTGTCCTCGATTCACCTACCAAGGGAAACATCTTACCCACATCCACCCTATCTAAACCTTTCAAAATACAAAATGCCTCCTTGAGATTTCTTCTTTAATTTCCTGTACTCCAATGAATACAACCCAAGAGCTGTCACACACTCCTCGTACGTTATCCTTTGCATTCTGGGAATCATCCTAGTCATTCTCCTCTGCACCCTCTCCAACAACATCACATCCTTTCTCAGATAGGGGGCCCAAAACTGCACATGGTACTCGAAATGAGGTCTCACCAGTGCCCCATAGACCCTCATCAACACCTCTTTACTCTTGTACACTATTCATCTTGAAATGAATGCCAACATAGCATTCACTTTCTTCATGACCAATTACACCAGGTCATTGACTTTTAGGTTTCCTTGCACAAGGACACCCAGGTCCCTTTGCACATCCAAGATCTGAATTTTCATCCCATCCAAATAGTATGCTTCCTGTTTATTTCCACTGCCAAAATGTACAACTGTACATTTCTCGGTGTTAAATCTCATCTGCCATCATTTTGCCCAGTTTCCTAATCTGTTTATACCCTTCTGCATCTTTACGGTTTCTACACTTCCCACTCTGTCCCCTATCTTGGGGACCTCCGCAAATTTGGCCACAAAACCATTTAAACCACAATCTAAATCATTAATTTCTTTTTCCTTGGAATATATCTATCCTGCATTCCTTTTATTACGGCCACATGCCATTCCAGAATCGATCATTACTGAACCTGAACATGTTTATTGTGATGAACATCTTCTAATAAATGTTCTGGGTTTAATCTTTTAAAATCTTGTTGTGGTTCCTCTTCATCCCCTCTTTGGAAGCTGAATTCACAAAATTTTCCAAATATTTTTTCAGCAATAATTCTGTGGTACAGAGGATTATTCATCTTTCCTAGAGGTTAAAAGTTCCATTTTGATTTTCTTGTCTCAACTGAACATTGTACAAGGTGAAGGCTGATTAAAATGGATTCAGTGATGATGGCCTTCAAACTTTGCATTATTGCTGTGGCTACACATCTTGAATGATAAAATGGTGTTTCTACTGGGAATTAACTCATGGAAATGTTCTAAATACATTCATTGGAGTTAGGCTTCTGTGACAAGTTTACTGCCCATCGGCAACTATCCTTGAAAAGAGATGAATCATCACCCAACAGAGCAGCCCAGGAATAGGCCATTTGGTGAACAATATCTGTGGTGACCATGATGCTCATTTAAATTAATCCCATCTGTCAGCACATGGTCCAAACACATCACCCATT